>NW_010513889.1:105990-119347 GCF_000687285.1 Phaethon lepturus
GGTGCTGACCAACCCCCCCCCCTGGCCAGCCTGTTCCAATGTTTCACAACCCTTTCGGTGAAGATATTTTCCCTACCATCCAATCTAAACCTCCATTGGCATAACTTGAGGCAGTTTCTTCCCATCCTATCACTTGTCTGGGAAAAAAGACCAGCACCCACCTCACTACAGCCTCCTTTCAGGTAGTTGTAGAGAGACATAAGGTCTCCCCTGAGCCTCCTTTTGTCCAGGCTAAACAACCCCAGTTCCCTCTGCTGCTCCTCATAAAACTTGTGCTCCAGACCCCTCACCAGCTTTGTTGCTTGTCTCTGGACATGCTCCAGCACGTCAGCGACTGTCTTGTCGCTGCATGCAGTGCTCGAGGTGCGGCCTCACCAGTACCGGGTGCAGCGGGACGATCCCTTCCCTAGCACAAGAGCACGCGGTGGCCTAAGGCAGGCTTGTGCGGACTGTGGTCTCGGACACCACCCGTGGGACACACATCTTCACCCACACCCCGTGCCAGACAGCGACACCCGGCGCCAGTCGCGCGTGACGGGAGGGGACAGAGGCGCGTGCTACCCAGGGCACCTTGCGAGCGCGTCGCGTGGGCACTTGAGGAACGTGTGAGACGTGCCGTTTCCCCGGGCAACCGGCGTAAAGAGGCGGGACTGAACAGGCATGAAAGGCGGTGATCAGCGGGGCGGGGCGGAGTTCCTCCCACCGGGAGGAGGGTGCGCAGGGACCTGCGAGACGCCGCTGGGCTCGACGGTGGTGACTGTCCCCTGGCTAACGTCTGTCTTCGCTCCTTTTCCTTTTCTGCCTCTCGCGTTCCTTTCTTCGCGAGGAAGTTGATTTTTTTCCTGTTACAAGGAAATTGATTTTTCAATTACAAGGAAGTTGATTTTTTTCCTGTTGTGAAAGGCTGCTCTGATCAGTGTTGGGGTAAAATGAAGCCTCCAGAAGCTCAGAGGTGCTAGAAAAATATTGTCTGATTTTTTTGCAGATGTGAAGGACTTAAAATGGAAAGAGGGGAAACCTTCATCCAGGCAGATTCATACATTGCCACATCAGTTGTGGAAGAACTGCTGTGCTGGATCACTATCTAGGTTTCACCAGCATAAAGGTAAAGATATACTTGATCAGAAACTTATCGCTTCACCAGACAACATTAGTGAAACTTTCATATTTGACTATTTACAAGATTTGTCTCATGAAAATTTTTGGAAGGTGCCTCTTAGCTGCTGTAACACAGCTTTTAGGAAATACCACTCCTGTATGCATATCTGACACTTGGTCACTCTGTTGCTGAGACCACTTCTCTTCAAGCTTTACAGTAATCCATAAAGTACCTCCATGCCTGAAATGGGCAAGCATATTTTTGTGGTCTTCATTCATGTTGCCCCATAGGATGTCTCCTCCTGTGGCAATTCTTTATAGAGTCAGCATGCCTGGTTTATTTTTAGTACACCATGAAGGGAGCCTGCAGCTCCTATACATTTTATTATTAACTGTTTCAAGTACCCACTAAGAAAATGATTGTGGGCTTGAACAGAAAGAGTCTTTCCCAGCAGCATGTACTGAAAAACCATAATAATCTTTTTTTGTTTGTTTTTTAATTCCCCTTCAGCCATGCATTCAGTTCGTCATTTCCTGGGAAAGAGATTGATGTCAATTCACTCACTTCCAAGGAATTATGGTTATTCAGTGAGCTGAGAAGGGCCCTTTAAGCCACCTGATTAGGTAATCAACTCGTAAGCAGGGGATCTATATTGCTGTCACTCACCAGTAACAGTGGGTCAGTTGCTGTGTACCTGCATTAGCACTTCATTGAAAGGAAAGTTCTGTTTGGGGAAGAAAAGGGTTTTGAATGGAAAATGCTTTTCCTGATGGCATCACAGGGCCTGTGTGTGTTGGAAAGGTGAAATAAAACCTGGGCCCCAGGCTAAGTGCCTGCTCAGCTCTGATAATGTGGCTGCTGACCTTTAGTGCAACAGGGAGTTAAATTGCTCATAGACTACACTAGCAGCGAAAGATGGACCCCTGGCTATTCTCCAGCCCAGGGTGTATGTGGGGCCATGGACAACCATTTGCCTTTTATGACTGAGTGAGGTGTAAATCTCGGGATGGAAGACAGTAAAAAAATCCCTATTACAGACCCATTCTACAGCAGCACTTTGTCTCTACAGTCCATGCTCAGATGTCTGTTGTGGATGAGAGGAGAAGGGACAAACGGTTTCTCATAGGAAATAAAGATTGTTTTTATTGGAGTGTTCTAATGGTTGCACTGGGTAGTTAAACCTTAAGGAGTCTCTCAGAAAAAAAAATGATTTATATAGTTCAGGGACTTGCATTACATAATGCTAAGAAATTATAAGTCAAACACTGGATGCAGCAGTCTTCTGCTAGGCCTTATAGCAGAAAAACTTGAATTATTTCTGATCAACATAAAATGTATATCACAAGGAAGGTGAATCAGTGAAAAAATGTTAGGGAAGAACAATTACTATTAATTCATTCAGGGGACAAAAATTAAAGTGATGGCTAATTTATTCTATCCGTGGATAAAACCTGAGCCCTACTGATAGCGCAGACAATTTTGTCATTGACTTGAAAAGGTGTGGAATGCCAAGCGTTTCAAATATACATTCAAGCTAGTTTAAGCAAATAAAGCAATTATTTATCATTCATCTTCGCAGAATAAACTTGCGAGTTAGCTCCCCGAAATACTTGTTGCTATTACACTTATGCATAATTTATTCCTAAATTTGTTTACATGTGCTGTGTTTGAAAATGAAGCAGCATGGGAGCAAAGAACATAGTTTGCCTGTTATAGAAAAGAACAGAGTGTGAGGAGGCTTTTTTATTCCTACTGTATTAAAAGTGATAAGTTAATCATACAGGGACTGAAGTGACTTCACAGACTAACGTAATAAATATAACGTTCATCAATACTCCTAGCTAAATATTGATCATTATCTCCCACATTAAAGACCAGTCTGTGCCCATTTACTCCACAGGAAAGAGACTGTGGGTGGAAGGAATAGTTTCTAAAAACTTTGTGTCCTTTCTTTCCCACAACTGCTGCTGTGTGCTGATAAACTGAAGTACCAGAGGGACAGAAATTCGCCTCAAATACTTTCTTCTGAAGGGCTGCCGGGTTACAAGACATTCACAAGGAGGTGGAGTAATACATAGATGTGTCCATGCTGTGAAGGCTTCAGATGTCCCTGGGGCCAGCAGAGAGGATGGTTGTTAAACAAGATTCCAGAGGAGCCTGGGCAGTCACACACTGAGCGTGGGACTCCCTGTGTTCTCCATCCCAGCCTGGCTCCGCATAGCTCCATGCTAGCACATGCCAGGTCCTCAGCTGTGGTGCTGTCAGCATGGCTCAAGTGACATCAACAGTCAAACAACTTTGTGGCAGCAGAGACTCCCTCCTTGCAGCTCCCAGTTTTGCAGCATGACATGTTCTGTCAGCTTAGCCAGCCATCTCAGTGAAAGAGGGCCCAAGAGGAAGACTGCACTTCTGGCTCCAAAATTCTAAAAAAAGGAGAAATGTTCCCATTAAAAACTGCTTTCATGTCTGTCTGTAGGTACTGTAACCAAATAATATAAAAGTCTACTGGGTTGTTCAGCACTGCAGTGGCAGACAGGGAGAAATGCTGAGAGAAGCATCTTTGACTTTTCTGTAAAATGAGCATGCGTTAACATCAGTGCCTCCGTTATGTGGTGATCAAATGCAAACCTGTGCATGACAGAAGGAAATGGATGGGGGTATGGTCAGAGAATTCAAGGAAAAAATCTGTCTTCCACTGAGGTCAATAAATGTTTCTTACAGGCAATGGAAATCAACTTGCAAAGAAACAAGTCCCTAGAAACAAAATTTCCCCTTCGGCAACTACAGGCTAGCATACGCTGCCTTTTGCATAGAGGAACTTAAAGAAATAAGCACCAAGCAGGGAGCTGGGAGGTCCTGGCAGAATCCTGATTCTGCCACTGATGGCCAAAACACACAATTTTTCCCATCTGTTTTCCCATCAGTGAAATGAAAGCCATACTTCTCTCTGAAAGGGTGTTGTAGTTTTAATTAGGTAACGTCAGGACAGTGCTTTGACCATATAAACACCATATAAATGTTAAGTGCCTAATTCATCACTCCCTGTACTGCAGTGGTGAGGTGATAGGGTATCCCTTTGATCTCATTTGTGGGCATCCAGCCCAAACTGCTGTACTGACATCCCTGGATGAGTATTCAGGCCCAGTTACTCAATCCCTAAAACATATCCCATTTCTCTGGCGTGTTGATCCTCCTGCCCATCTGTCTGCATGGCCCCATGCCTTCTTGAAGCATCCTTTGTCCGTGTTAGGAGCTCAGAAGTGCCAACAGGAG
The DNA here is from genome assembly GCF_000687285.1 of Phaethon lepturus. NCBI lineage: Eukaryota > Metazoa > Chordata > Aves > Phaethontiformes > Phaethontidae > Phaethon > Phaethon lepturus. Next base: position 110,363 of record NW_010513889.1, read on the forward strand.
GGAGAGGTGTGTGTGCATAGCAAGCAATGCTTTTCCTTCGAGGTCACTGTGCAAGGTGACACAGCCTTTTCATGGAGGGAAGTCTTTCTCTAACACCTGAGTGGCAGTTTCTGGTGAAAATATGTTCACAATGTCATGTCTTCTCTACAGATTAAAGAGCAGTGATGACCTGTATGCAGAGACTCTTTTTTATTAGTCACAAAATCTGTTCTGTTAGGGCCTGCTTTGCAATTTAGCTGGTCTCATTTCTATTTTAGCACAGAGCCAGGACAGCCTTTACAATGTCCTGCCCATGAGCAGCAACTGCTGCCTAAGTAGGAGAGATGAGGATATCAGCTGAACTGCCTCAGAGTTCCTTTGACTGCAGGGATTCCAAGGATTGTCAGACAAAATTAAATGCACCAAGCTTCAGATTTATTGTGCAATATTGTTTCAGCACAAGAAAATAATCCATGCAAGCATGGTGGACGACGTTGTGGTCTTGAGGTTGCTGCTGCCATTGAGCTTTACAGACAGTCTGTGCCTTAAAAGAGCAAATGTTGACCCTGGATCAGTGCCTGGAGATAAGGCAGCCAAGGCCCTTTGTTGTGGTAATGGTAGAGCTGAAGAAAAACGTAAATGCAATAAACCCAGACACGGATCCAAATAGTTGCTTTCTCTGCAGTCCTTAATCCAGAGCTGACTCTGGCGAGCAGAGGTGCCAGAGTGCACCAGTTGGGTATTTCTGGCCTGGCTGTTGTTTGTTTTCATGTTCCTCCTTCCCCTGGCTCCAGGCAAGGCCAAAAGAAGGATGCCCAGAAGCTGTGAGGGGAGATGGCCAGTCAGACCAACCACATTGGCTGAAGATGCACTGGGGATCAGCGGAAATCACTGCAGATGCTTTGTGGGGTTTGTTTCCCTGAAATGTTTAAACTGGGAATATGTTCGTAGTTCATCTACTGCTAACGAGAGTACCCAGCACCACAAAAGCGTGACCGTCAGCATGAGATGCCTCTGCCAGCTTAGATAATTCCCTCGTGCCACCCCTAGTCTTCAGCAATTGTTTTATGAGTTTGGAGAACCCAGAATGATGTGATTGATGCAAATAATTGTACTTTTTTTTCAAAAAGGGAGCATTTCTACATCTAGTGTTTTTGCCAAGAAAAGATGGAAAATTTGAAGCAAAATATTTTAACAAGTAGCAGGAAACAAACAAGATGGCTGTAATTTCAGGAACAGATTCCAGCCATTTGCGTGATGTACATGGCTCCCACAGCCAGAGTATTGCGCACCACCAGCCGTGTCGGTGCGAAAAGGAAACATAAAGAAGCTCCCGAGCCTTACTGAGTCCTCATGAACTTGCTTTGTTTTCTGTGCCTGGGCCTAAACAAGAGCAGAATGAGGCCTAATCATCTCTCTGGAGCATAAAACTGTTTTATTCTAACTCTCTACTGAGAAAAGCAATAAAATGTAGCCCACTGGTTTAAAATATATAAACGTACATTTCAGTGGTGCAAAATCATTATAGTGTCCATCCATAAATTCTTGCACCAGTCTGAGCTGTTTAAATAGCAAAATATACACTATATAACATGAAATTGAGTACTTAAATTTAATATTGGCTCAGCCTAATCTCAGGTGATATTAATCACTAATTAATACTTCTTGGGGGTTTTGTTCATGCAGAAAAAATCAGTACTCTAATTACCACTTGTTTGATAATGTGCCTTTATCTTTGTTTTAATGGGGCTGCCAGTTTATTTAGATGCAAACATCTAAGGATTTTTACATCCCCAAGAGCAATTGCTCTCTTAAATACTTGGAGTGATACAGTTACTTTAAAGCAATAAGCAATGTGAGAAGAGCTAGCATGAAATTACATTATATCTCCAGAGCTTTGTAGTTATATAAGAACTCTTGGCATATTCTGTTAATTAATGGAATATGTTTACTGTGGGGTTTTGAAGTTATTAGTTATTTTTATTAGTTTAAAATGCTTTAACTGTCATGTCTGTGTGCTATTTGTATTATTAAATCAAGCCAGAGGTGTATGGTATTTTGTGCATTCCTGTCTTAAACGAGGGATGTGCAAAATACAAGGAGGACATTCTTTCAGTCAAATGTCACCCCACATTTCAACGCTGCAAGTATATATGTATGTGTATGTATATATTAGCAGTACCCAAAAAGCATGAGAACAAATTAACCTTTTATGCCACAGATTTGCTACACTAAACCCAGCTGTTTTCCAGTGTAGGCTTATTTTTAAAATACTAATATTTCTAACCCACATTAATTTATAAGGGTCCCTATAATGTAGAACATAGTACTAATTAGAAATTTTCAAATATAAAAGAAAAAAACCTCTACTTTTACTTTCTGAAACTGGACTGAGGAAAGCATAATGCATAGTTAGATAAGGTTTCTCCTTGTGTTTAAAGGACTAGGAGACAGCACTAGTCTGTCTCTTACTTTCAGTGATTTAAATTGCCATGATTTCTGACAAAGACTTAATTGCTGAGTCTTTTTAGCTGCCTGAAAAATGAATAGTAGATATATGTAAATGATTCATGTAAAAGACTTATAGTATTTAGTCTTTTTACCCCTCCCTTTCTCAAAGTGGGCAGGTCAGGTGCAAAAATACTTTGCTTTAGAAAGGTGTCTGAAAATTAACATTCATTAGGCACTTGTAATGAAAAATGAGAATGGAGTACAAAGAATTGCTATTTTCTTTCTTTATATTCCTCAGACTAAATTGGATTATAATCAGATTGGGAAGCGTAATAGAATATTAGAGCTTGTTCTTATCTCTTTGCTTCCTCCCATCAGTTATAAATGAGTACACTGGAATGCTACTTCCTGTTGCAAGGCAGTAACAATATTTGAGGCATTCTGAGGTATCGTCTCATTTTGAGTCAGAAAATGGTTACAGAAAGATCTTATTTTCTCACAGCTCCAGTTCTGGGCAGCAAATTGAGGAGCAACTGTAAATCAGAGGCATTTCCTTCCTTTCTTTCTTTTTCTTTTTTTCTGTGAAAGACATGATAGCTGTGGAATTTTGTAAATCCCTCATAATCACAAAACCTTTTTTCCCCTCAGCCACACACCTGACACGTAAAGCCTACATCCCAACTTGCCTTGCCTTTTGCTGTGCAGAAGAGTGGGCAGCATGATTTGCCTTGCTTTGGTGTGGCTGCTGGGCAGCGCTGCTCTGACACTGCCAGCAACCTGTCGATTTTCCTCTTTCATCTCCAGGGGTGGCATCACCTTATCTCATGCGCTGTGAACCTGCAGTGCAATCCTGCTTCTCAGCTCAGCCTTCGGGTTCAGAAGAGGATGGTACCTCAGCCAGAAATGAGCTTGATCTTTAAGAATACCTGACAAGGGCTGGGTCTCATATAAGATCTGAATCTAATTTTTATGATTTGACCCATCTCTACTCAAAAGAGCCCATTCACAGCAGTAAGAGGTTTCTCTCTACCTGGGCATTTTATGCTGTGCGGTTGTATTTTTACAAACCCTATTTTTGTCAGCTGTCTAAAGCAATTTCCGTCCAGCTTTTCAGTTTTGTGAAGAAGCTTTTCTATAGATTTTTTTCATTAAAATGTGGTGAAACACTTTAGATGGATTTTAATCATAGTTTTCTTCATTTCTATCAAAGATGACCACAGAAGAGTAGCACTGTTTTCGTACCAGCTGTTTTCAGCAAGCCCATTACCTGACAAGAGGACAGAGGCACGTGAAGGCACACAAACCACACTTGAAGAGTTAAATACACCACCAGGATCTCAGAAACTCAATAGAGACAGACAAGTGTCTTCAGTGTGGACCCACAGGACTGCAGCCTATGGTGCAGTGCCCAGAGGCAGCAAATAGGCTGCATTAATCCAGAGAGCAAAAAATAGTTGCACAATCAAATGTATCTTAGATCACAGCATATTTGGAGCTAGGATTTTTTTCTTCCAGTATCATATAAAAAATTTCTAAGTTTATTTTTTCCTCAAGGCCTACAGCTTTGTCGGCACTTCTGTGACAGCTTTCTCTATCCATTTTATATACATAGGGAGGAAAAATAACTAAAATCTTCATTCTTGCGTTCTCCCTCCACAAGTATTTCCTTGAGGGACTTTTCCTAATATCAGTGTTCCTATCTCCAGTCAGATTACTCAGGAGAGAACTGCCCGCACTGACCTGCTCTGCCTTCAGGGCTCTCATATGTGTGCTACAGCCTCCACGTCTCTGTCTCATGCTCTCTCTTTGTCTTTCCATCACATCCCTCTCATGAAAGGGAAACTCTGTCAATCATAGGCCTTCACAGAGAGCTGACTGGCTCCTTCCTGAGCACTGCTGACTTTCTCTAAGACCATGGCTCTTGCACTTGGAGCTGCAAACCGGCTCCTGCAGCAGTCCATAACTTTTGTATTTTTAAAATGCTTAGTCCCCTCTTTTCCTCTCCTCTTAACATCTCACAGCAGGCATGAAGCTCTGTGAGATGGTCAGCAGGAGGACTGAGTTTGTGTAAGTAACAAGAAAAGAGTAACCACTCAAGTCTTCTTCTGTCTGGGTCCAAATCGCTTTGAAGATGCACAAAAGCAATACTCACTTTTAGTGTGGGGTTTTTTTTCGTCTCCATGTACTGTTCATGCTTCCCAGGGTCCTGGTTTGTTTCAAGAATCATTGAAGCCAGGTTTGTGCTTTGGCTCATGCCTAAGCTAGGATCCAAAAGTCTTGAAGTGAGTGTTGTGAGTAAGAGCTGTAACTTCAGTCAGCCAGGTTGAAGTGAGATGAACTGAGCAGATCTTGTTCTTGGAAAAGGTAAATAAATTTTCTACTCACAACATTCATTTCCACAGCACCTTCCAAATACATTTGTGAAGTCAGAAGAGAAATCATATTCCCCCTACCCCCACACACACACAAAAAAAGCACATTAAAACTTAATTTATATTCATCTTTTGGGAAGTGAGAATTTAATCTTTTAGGGAATGTTTTTCCTACAACTTTGAAATTCAGAATCTTCAAAACTATTGTGAAAATATTTTATTTCAAATTCTTGCCATGATAAGCCTAGACATTCCAGCTGACATAGGACCAATTTTTAAAACAAAACTCCCAACTGGATTTGAAGTTCTACCAAAAAATAGAAGCTTTTTTAATCTAAAGACTTCCAGTAATAAAGAGCTCAAAAGGCAAATCGTAGCATTGTCTCACTTCTGGTTCAGGAAACTCACAAGTTTCTAACAAAGTCATCAAGCCTCAATTTTTAGTTACTACCTCTTCTTGCTAATTTATAGCCAGCTGCTCTCAAAAATTCTTTCTCCCCCAGAGGTGAGAGAGGCTGTGGTCCAACAGGATCTTCCCCCTGCACAAGCCACATTCCCTCTGTGACATGGTTTCTTGCAGAGTCTTATGTGCTGGGAGAGTAGAAACTCAATATGGTATTGATGCCATACACAGTAGCGATGCCACTTCCTTACTCTGAGTCACATCCCAGTTCCAGCTAGCCAGGAGTCCCAAGTTCCCTGGGGACTGTTGCACCAAGAGCTCAAACTGTCATCTGCCTTGTCCCTTGAGAAAATAGTTATAATGTGACCGTCTCACATGTTTTGAAACACCATCTACTCCTTTTCCTGATGTAGAAAAAGTCTGGTACTGAGTTCAAGTCAGCCTTCCTTCAGGGAATGAGAACTTGAGGAAGAAAGTCAGCATGAATGTAAAAATGGGAACAAATTAATATTAATCCTTCCCAGTCTCCTATTTTTTCACTTATCTCCTCATTTTTGTGTGTGGGTTCTTCTGTATTGTTGTTTTTTGAAACAGCATTTTCTAATCCTAAAGAAAACAAACTTCGGGCTAAGTGTAGGATCATTGTCTCCCACGAACTTTTTCATTTGTACCTTGTACCCTCTAGAAATTGAGCCTTGGAAGTCCCAGGCATTGATTTTTTTTGTCTGTGTAATGTGTGTTGCATCCTGTTATAGAAACAAAGGACACACATTTGCTTTTATCTGTGCTATAGAGTCAAAACACCACTGTTCATTGTGATGAGCGTCGTCAGCAGTGGTCTCCTGCCAATTCTCCTCCTCCAGATTCATATTAATTTGTTAGGTCTAATTAAAGACCCATGGTACAAAGAAGCTTAGGACTGCTTTGCATTCAAGCTCCTCTGTTCTTGACTGATAGTACACCTTTTGTGTGCAATGTTTTAGGATTGTGTAGAAATGACTTACAGTGACAGATTGCTTTTGTACTTGCTGGCTACTGTCCATTTCATTTTCATTATACATTTTATTGTATACTTCAGAGAAAGTTTGCTAAAGGTTTGCCACAGACCGAATTTATAGTGGCATTTGAGTGCTCTAGAGATGGATGGCAAAAGCCTGGTGTCTTCCATCAGATTATTCTACAGTAGCTGTAAAGAAGTTGTGGAGCCTGCAGCAGATAGTAATACTGTAAAAGATAATACAACCCTTTCTTTCTTTGCAGCTCTCCTTCTTTTCCTGTCTGCTGTTTCACAAGTGTATTCCTAAAAGGACTATATATTGTGCAGGAACTTGGAAATTGGGCTTGACAACCACACCTGAAAATCAACCTGGGTTCTTTCCAGGTCACTAATGTTCTGCAGATTCAGTTAACAGCCTTTTGGGGACACTTATGTCTTGATTACCTTGAAAACCTGATCATGGACAAGGCAGCCTAGGAATTGGTTGTTGGTTTTCTTTCGCTTCTGCATTGTCAGCAGCCGTCAGAAATGGCACTGTCCATGGTGCTGAAGTTTTACAGCTTTGATTCCGGTCCCGAAAAGAGATTTGGTTCTCTTCGAACTACACCTAAAAAAATCAGGACAGTGGTGAAGGGAATCCAAATCGATCACTTAAGAAGATTTTTCTTTTTATTTAATCACTTACTAGGTGACCCCCACCTTAAGCAGATAGAATGCAACTCTGTGATATCAAGGGAGAAGGGAGTTTTTTCAAGTCTTTGAAAGTATAATAATATCCCTGTGTAAAACTGGGGTGCAGTTATTAAGCAGTGCATTCAAATCCACTTCCTCAGTACCAGAAGGCCAGTAAGAAATTGTAGGAATTGGAAAGGACTGATGAAAAGTTTTGGCAGGGCTGAAAGTAAGAAGTAAGTGAGTTTTCAGAAGAGAGTGTGTGTTTGCATTTCAGCTGCTCCAGTTTTCAGCCTGGCATCTCAGTTTAACCTGCTGATGCATGTGTAAGTTTGTGTTAAGACACCAGACTGCAAACTTAACAGCTGAAGCACAGGTGTAAATTCCCTTCTGCTGGATCTATCTCAATAGTAGCAACCTCCAACAATAAATTCTTGCACCCTGATTTCAAGATTCACAGGAATGTTTGTTTCCATGTTAAACTCCTTGCAGAATATCTGCATTATCTGCTCAGCCACAAGCCAAATCCAAAGAGGCCAAAGAATAGGTCCATAGATCTTCTTCTCAACACGTTTGCAGTCTTGGAGAAAAAGAGGAAAAGAAAACAACTTTTTCTTTTCTTCTTTCAAAAAAAATAATTGCATTATTGTGGTCATCATATGGATAAGGACTGACCTTTGCCTATAAGGCAAATCAAAGGTGACATCTGATCACAAAACCACAGATATTACATCCTTTCTAGGGATAACCGTTTCACCATAGCTGTATGGCAACAGCATCCCATCTTCCCAGTAAATCATTGATACAGTGGTGGAAAGATTAGTAGCTCATGTGTTATATCAAGATATTTGCTGAGATCAAGAGTACGCAATACCACATCTATGTCCGTAATACTTGTCTGGAACTTTGCATTGAGTAATTAAATAAAGAACATTGTCTTGGCATTGGAAAGCAGAACAGATGTGTGCACTACCAGGTACTGAATGTTGTCTCAGTTTAAACAGTCTATGTGCAGTTACTTCATATCATATCTGGGGAACACAGTCCTGCTTCTCTTTTTTTTCCCAGCTAATGAAGGAGTTGAAAGGAAATATGTCTGTTCATGAAAGGATGGAGTTATTCCCCCAGCTGGTTTTGCACCAGATTAAGGCCAGTTTGTATTCTTCAGCTTGGATCAGCCCTAAAATTTCTCATTCAGAGAAGAGTATTTCATCCAGGATGGCTTGTCTGGATGGGTCCAGACATCAATATGAAGGATTCTAAGGTTTTAAACCTCAAAGCTGAAACTAATTAAGTTTTCAAGGTTTCAGATCCTACTCTTATTTCAGTTAGTAAGGCATTAAGTATTGTTTTATGGGGATTCTCCTCTGAAAGACCTGCCACCAGTGCTACTTGGTCTCTCAGAGGCCACCAATGTCTGCTCATTAATTTTGCTGATAAGTGTTAAATGCATGGTTGACTTTGAAGCAAAAATCTTAAACTAACCAAGACAATCATTTCTTGCTCATGATAATGTCAGCTTGACTATAAAACCAGTTGATTTATAAAGATCTCTGCTGTACAGCAAATTAAATAAATAGTACACTCAGTGCCTGCTGCCCATACTGTAAATAAAGCAGAGTATAAGCCCTATGATAAGAAAACACTTTTCCTGCCCAAATGCCACATTCTCCACTAATTTTTTTTTTTTTTTTTTTTTACCTCTTGTGACTTATTTCACCCATAATAAGTTACAGGACAGACAAGTTACTCCAGAAGATTCAGAAAAATTTCATTAATTTTTCTTACAGGACTAAATGTCTTCACAGAGAACTTTAATTGCTGGCAGTAACCCACATTGATATGAGCCTATCTACAAGGTGACTGTAAAATAAAGTGAACTGAACTTTGTTGTGGCTACTAGTTTATGCCCTCAGAAACCCAGGTTCAGCTCCTGATTCTGCCATAGGTTTCCCAGTAGAGCAGGATTTGAAACTAAACTCACTGCCTTCCAGGAGAGAGTTCAGCATTGGGACATTGATTCTTTTTCTCTCTTTTTTTGATCTAAGAGTTATTTAAGTATTTTATATCAGGTGGAACAATTTCTGATGATTTAATATTCGCTAAGGGAA
>NW_010513889.1:119378-155803 GCF_000687285.1 Phaethon lepturus
GGGAAAGAGATACTATATGCTAATAGCTGGTTTGCTCTCCTGGGAGGAAGGAAGATTTCAGTACAAAACCTCTACTATGTAAACCTTTATTTTAGATAAAGCAGAACTTTGACTATATGAGACTAAGTACCCGTCTAGGATAATCCTCTCACCTAAGTATTAAGGTAGGAAAGGTCTGGCCTTCATACAAACTGGCAAAGTGGGTTTCTTGTTCCCTCAGCACTATGAAAGGGAGAAGACATACTTGTTGCCAGCTCCTGAATGCAGTATTTGCGCAGAAGAAAATCATTCAGTCAAGAGTAGCAGAAGTATTATTATGGCCAAACCCAAAGTCTTGGTTTTTTTCTACTTTGCAAAGCCCTACAGCTAAGGACCATAAACAGACATACAGAGAGAAAGAAGGGAGGTGGGAGGCAGCACCATAGCATTGGATCCTGCTGTGTATGGGAAGTTGACTTTGGAAAACTTAAGGCAGTGGCAGAGACGTTCAGAATGCACCACACCCCTTCAGCTGGACAGTGATCTTGTTGAAGGTTTCCAATGTACTGTAATCAAACTAAATGTAATCCTGGCCTGCTTTATTATTAAATTAAGACAAGTTACAAAAGCAAAACTTGGTTTTGAAAGCAATAAAATGCAACCAAAGAAATGCAGTGTAGTTTAAACTTGCTTTTACCAATGAAGTGGGAAAAAACTCTGGGCTCATTTAGCTCATGGTGATGCTGGTAGCAGCATCTTATCTACAACAATGGAGACATATGGGAGTAAAAACATATTGGAGAGGAGAATCAGTCCCTACAATTTAGGAACAGAAGATACAAAAAAGTATGAGGAGAGGAACCCTACAAATAAAAGTTGTCTACCCTCAAAAGGTAGACAAGTGAAAGAATTGGCCAATTGTTGTATATCCCCTTGCGAAGGAATGAATGTTGTCTGCTCAGATTTCAGAAAATAAATACAATACAAAACATATTTACTTTGACAAGCTGAAAATTACAAGCATCAAGGGTCCTGTCTCTGAGCTGTGTTTTTGCAAAGCTTGACTTTTTTAAGGTTCAAGCAAGCATTGACAGAAAACTGAAGTGGAAGCATGAAATCTCAGGTGAATGTGAATGACCAACTAGCTAGATTTCAATCAGCTCTATCAACCATCTCTTCAGCTCCTGGTAAACAAGGAGTCTGAGAAGATAAGCATTTCACTAGCAGCATTTTTATTTTCATAATGGTAACTCTCTGCTTCCTCAATTTTATCAGTGCTAAGGTGGTAAGGCAGTCTTAGGAATGCATATGTGTAAGGCTGTCCACAAATTGATTTTTTCCTGTCATTTTCACTTTCATCAAAATGAAAACAAAGCAACCTTGGAGCTGGAAATATATACACTTAAAAGAATTTTACTTAGAAACGTCATGTTGGTGTTTTGTAGTGTGAAGTGTTTTACTGTCTCTTAAGTCCTCTTCCATAATGCATCAGGCCTGAGCTGTTTCAATAGTGCACCATTTCTGAGCAAAAGAAAATACCAATGGAAAGGAGACATTTCAATATTAGAATATTCTTCAGATGCTTTAACTTAAAACATTGTTAAAAAAGAATCAAATCCCAAATTATTTTGTACAGGAATCTAAATCTCTGTTTCCATGCTCCTGGGAGACAAAGCTCAGCATTCATACTCTTGCTTTATCAACTTCATTCTGGCTCTTCTTCCAAGTATTTGAAAGTAAAGCCTTTATATTTGTGTTGGAAAAGATTTTCCTGATGCATGATTCTTCTGTTTTACAGTATTTCTTCTGCCTCAGCGTCTAATAAAAGCTTTGCAATGTTCTCTGTACAGAAAGCCCAACCAGAATTGCAAGACAAGTAAGATACCGTATTGGGTTATAAAGATTCTCAGTTCAAATTCCTTCTCTGCATGCTCCAGGCTTGAACCTTGGATTTTTGTCTCTTAAACAGTAGCTGTTATCTTGCAGGATACTTTAAACATCATGCTTTTTCAGTGTGGAACAAAAGTAGCATTTCTCTAGGAAAATCTCAGGTAACTGTACCCACATGGTCTTGATTATGGCTCCTTTCAGTTTGACTGTGCAGGTCTGTTTTCCATTGAATGACAGATAAATAGTGTTACCCAGATTGCACTAGATCCTGTCTTCACATAGTTATCAGACAAGATCAATACAGAAACTTCAATCACAGAATCACAGAATCACTAGGTTGGAAAGGACCTTCAAGATCATCAAGTCTAACCATTAATCCAGCGCCACCATGTCCCCTAAACCATGTCCTGAAGTGCCACATCCACACGTTTTTTGAACACTTCCAGAGATGGCGACTCCACCACCTCCCTGGGCAGCCTGTTCCAATGCCTGACCACTCTCTTGGTGAAGAAATTTTTCCTAATATCCAATCTAAACCTCCCTTGGCGCAACTTGAAGCCATTTCCTCTTGTCCTGTCGCTAGTTACTTGGGAGAAGAGGCCAACACCCTCGTCGCCACAACCTCCTTTCAGGTAGTTGTAGAGAGCGATAAGGTCTCCCCTCAGCCTCCTCTTCTCCAGACTGTTTTCCTTCAGCTTTGACTTTACTGCAGCACATAGTAACTTCCAATCCAGATCATGAAAACCTGAAAAGTGATGTCAAAATATCTAAATGATTTTCTCAACCTGGTTTTCAGCACCAGCCCATATCACCTTCAAATTTTGGCATGTCCACACTCCCCTTATTGTCCATGATTTCAGCCAGTAGAAGGCAGAGTGAAGTCTCTTGCCCATCTTCCTCCTGCCTGATCACTTGCTTTCTGTGTGGGCAGAGAAAAAGTCACAGGCATGCTTGTTTCCAAAGTCAGGCAGTCTGCATAGACCCTAAGAGAGCAGAAAGCCCAAGAGCAAAGTCCACCTCATTCCTACAGTCTAGCTGCTTTTGTGTTCCTCAAGTGATTCTTGTTTTCCTGAATCATTCATCCTTTCCTTAGAGGAGAAGAAGAGGACTTTAAAGAAAGATTATTTTAATCTGCTGGCAGTAAACCCCTTCAGTCAAGTTAATTATAACAGTTGCACCAACCTGTGGAGCAAGGCAAACAAACATGAAAGAGAAGAACATTAAGCCAAAATAAAAAAGGGACCAAGACATGAACTTGTCTTCAGTTTGTCACTCACATGCTTTGATTTGCCATTCTTCTCAGGCATTTTAATTTTTCTAGGCAGCTGTGCTCACATATTCTGACAGTCCTGCTAATTCTGTCAACTCAGTGACGTCTGTTTGGAAATTTGGTCACCAAGTTAAGCAGATCTGAGCACCCACAATTTCTTTTAAAAAGATCCAAGGTTGTAAGTTTAAGTGTGTAACAGATAAGCACGTACAGTCATATTTATTTATTAATGTAGCCTATATATTTAAACACACACGCATGCATGTGAGCATCCACACACACCCATGCAAACATATATGTTTAATCTCTTCAAAGACAATGCATCTACAAATGTAAGGGTGGTCCTTGCCCAGAGTACAGAGGAAAAGACACACCTTATCTTGGGACAAAAAAAAATATTCTCATGACATTGAAATAGAAAGTTCAGTCATTTGTTTGTAAAACTCTGCACCACCATGTTATTTGCAAAACACAAAATGCACCAGAACAAATAAAAATCTTGTTACTTGTGTTGAGGCAAGTCTTGCCACGCCAAAAAGACATTTGTATCTCAATAGCTACCTTGGTGCCACAGCTGAGTGCAGGCAACAGCACAACTGTTATATTTTCAGGTACTGAATCAAATAAATTCTACAGGAATGTAAGAAAAGCAAAATGTTTATATCAGTTATCTAAATCGGTTTTGTCAGCACTAGGGCTGTCAACATAAAAGGATCATCAAGCCCTGGCCACAGTTAGTGGGAGTAAACACAAGTAGCAGGTACTGCCTTGTCTCCTGTTTTCTTATCATAGTTGCATCAAAAATTCTGGTGAAATGGCAAAAAGCTGTTGGCTTAGATTCACCACATTAGACCTGTTCCCTTACTGTTTAGTCCATTTTAAGTCCATAAATTCAGTGAGGTTCTACTCCCATAAGAACTGAGCAATAACACAATGAATCAGGTCTCGTATGAGAACAAATCTTATCTTGCTGTCACAGCCATATTAAACCAGAGGGTAAGAAAGAACGACAGTGATGGCAGAAGCATCTGGGCAGGCGCAGAGGAGAAGGGACTGGAGACCCACGAAGGTGATTGAACTTGAGAGAGTTCTCTGATAGCTTTTATCTGTCCACAAAGTAGATGATGGTTTCTGAAATTATGTTGAGTTGACTTTGTAGTCAAGGGAAATTTAGTCAAAATAATTGAAGTTTAGGGTACATTTATCCATAGAAGTTTGATAAATAAAATTTCCACTTGCCTCTGGTGATTGTGGTGACCAATGCTCTGCGGAGACAAAAGGGAGCCTGATATGACTAGCTCAGTTATAGGCACATATTCTTGGTCAGATGAAGCCCACCTGTACTAAGTGTTTTGTTGATGTTGTAAAATGCACAAAATACCCCTTTCCATCTTTTTCTGCTATAAGCTTATCCACTCCATGCTTTGACAGGCCATATCCATTCGGATTCACAAAACATAGCAGTCATATAAGCATCCACTCTGCTCATATATGAAAGATGTCAGCTGTAATTATGATTACATGTGGTACGTTTGCAGTAGCGGTGACTGGAGGCACCTGATGCTAAAATGAGGAGTAGGGGGACTTGCCTGCTCTTCAACATGTTCTACTTTCACACTGTATTATATCTCTCATCATTTTCGTAAGCACTTGCCTGGCCTGTATTGTGAGCACAAGACTTATTTACTCATAGAGCTGCAAGGAATAGGTTGGATATTCTTCTAGATAAATGCTTCTAGATGAAAGGGAATTGAAATCTATTTGGCAAGGGGTGGGGGGAAGATTATTTGTGGGTTTGCTGGCTGGAATGCAGTGATCTCTTCCTCTGCTGCGGAGAAAGAAAAAATAAATATGGCTTGTCCTGTAAATTTTGTTTCGCACTTGTACTAAAATTCAAACTCTTGCAAAAACTGTGTACCAAACTAATGGAATGAAAGGTTTAATAAATACAGTGGTCTAAAGGAAATAGTATAGCAATGTTTAATTAATATCTGTTACGCTTCAGAGTCAACACAATCCCTTTCTTTTTTTCCTTTGCTGTGAGACGATAGCACTTTTTTAGCATAACTTACGCTAGACTCTTATATCAGCAAATGGCAGCAGAGAAATGTATCTGCTGAAAGAAAGCTCAGCATTATGCAAAGAGTGATAAACTTCTCAGAAGGTGTTTACAAATGCATTCAGTGAAACAAAATTTTAATGAATTGTGCCACATAATCTCACAGTTAATGAGCTGTAAAAGCCTTTGTCAATTACAGTGACTAGAAACTAAGTCTTTTGGATTCCAGATCAATAATGGGACTCTTCTTCTGCACATTTTTATTATTTAAGGGAAAATTAGGATCTAAGAAAAATAAAAGGTATCTTTGTTATATTAGGCATTTCAGAGAAGTCCCTCATTATTATAGCAGAACTACCTATATTCTTATTATTTGTAAAATCATCTCTCAGCTGCATTTAAAGAAACAGGCCTTCAGAGATCAAATGGCACCAATATTGTAAAATGCCAGTGGCAAAACCAAAGCAGATTAATGACTTCAATAATAACTAGGGGCTTTTTCCAGGAGTTGTATTAAATTCAACTATTGTGCACAACTTCCTAGAAAAGAAAATAATCCTACTCTGCCTTTGCTATCCACCATAATTACTCTGCTGTTAGAAAGCGGACACCTTAAAACTCTCGGAAAGACTGGTTCATCTGTTTGTGTCTTGTTTTAAGCAAAGGGTCTGCACACATTGGTTTTTTTCAGGTGAGGTCACTATTCCTGCCTAGAAGCATAACATTATATCACATCAGATCTGCCACAGTTCTCAAGGACAATTAAATATTGTGACTAAATAGGTTCTGTGACTCTCTATCTAGCTAGTAAAATATTCTTTAAAAAAAACAAAGATTTGCCTTGGTATTTTAATGTCTTCAAAATCTACAGGAGATGGGACTAGCATTTATCAAGGAAAAATATGGAAGACAGTTTTATTATTTTATTATAATAAATCTCCAATTTATTATGTGACTTTTTCTCAGTATGATTCTACTTTTTCCTTCTCTAAAGATTTTTTTCTCTTACTCATGCCTCAGTGTGGAGGATCCATTAACAAAGGAACCACATAAAAAGTAATTTCAAGGAAAAGCCTTATAAAATGTGAAAAATTAAAGCTGTGCTCAGATCCCATTAAGAAAAGAAATTGCCTTGAGGCATCCACTAAATATGTGAAATCCATTTCTGCTGAAGGGCTTCAGAGTTTATTCCTCTCTTACAAATGCAATTTCACAGCACAAGTTGAACGTTTAAACAAAGCGAAGCAGGATCTTTTCCCAGTTAGCGCCTCTTTTCCTTGATTGCTGCCAGGTCACCAAGTGCAAAATTACATGAGAATCTGAGATTATATAAATCTCAACCAAGAGGCTTTGAGGACATTTCTGCTTGGCAAGACTGTAAACCAGGAAATGCTCTCAGTGTGGAGGGTTTACTGTTGTTATTATTAGTATTTATTTTGCTCAGCTTTATACAGGAAGCTAAAGAAGGCTGTGAGCTTAATATCTCCTTTCCTTAAGTAGTTAGTTTAAGCTCCCCTGATGGCCCAGCTCCCTCTGACCTTCTGTTTCTGGTGCTGGCACCTCACATATTTCTAGTACAGCTCCCTGATTCATCTTCATCTCCAGAACTCTATGTACAAAACTGAGGGAGCAAAAGAAAAGAGAGTGAGCAGACACAAAGGAGGATGTCATATCCCTGTTGAAATCTACCACTGTCACCTGCTTATCTCCCCATGCCCAATGAGGAGGTGCATCTCCCGTGCACTGGTGGGGACCCCAGCCCAGCTCAGAGGGGCTGCGAGGAGGCAACTCTCTTTCAGCCTTCTGCCTTGCTGCTGGAGAGAAGTTCTTCATCCAGACAATAGTGCACTATTTATTTAGTCTCCTTCATTGAAACATCCTCAGGAGAAACCCTGGTTTGTCCGGTAGCTATGGAGCCACATGCTGGTGCCAGCATCTGGATGTGAAACCTTGCTGACACAAGCCAATGAACCAGGCTCTTTTAAACAGACGCAAAACAATATGGTAACGACCTCATGTTGACTTCAGATCATCTGTATTTCCTTTATTTTTTACTGCTGCTCTGTAAAACTCAGTGTAGCTTGGGATTGAAGAACAGGTGGGAAGTCAGTCTTCCCCTCTTCCAGAAATGAGATCCTGCTGTCTGTTAAGGACATGGACTTTGTGCTCTCCCCAGTGGCAGACAGTTTACTATCCGGTAGCTGAGGCTCCATCTCCTTGCCCAAAGTGATGTTGCATGCCCGTTGTCCCCTGCTCCCTTGAGACAACAGACCCAGTCTGGTGGCAACTGGCAGAGCTGTTTTCATCATTCTGCTCTGTACTACAGAATGAAAGATACCTCCAGCATTGCAAAAGACTGCAGTGGTGAAAACTAAGAAGCTGTCTGCAAGTGCTCCAGAAGTCGTAAGTGTTAATTTGATTGTACAAAATGCCCAGGGAGGAAGTGCTTTTTCCCCATCTAGTTTTCTTGCTTAGTCATGATTTCAAGGTAATGCCTGCAGAGGAGGAGGAAAAACATCTCTGAAGGTTATTGGGGAGACTCTTTTAAGGAATGTAACAAGCAAAATGACTGCAAGCCTGATGAAAATTCAAAAGGTTTCTAATCCAGCTGAGATATATGAAAGAGACCCCTACATGCTGGCATATTTATTATTGGTTGCTATTTCTCAAATGGAAATATATGGTAATATTTAAGCTCATTGGCACAAAGCCTGTCCTTCAGCAGCTGTATGCCAGCCCCCATGAGCTTATGGCAATATAAACTGCTAAATTTAGGTCTGGATCATGGATGTTGCCTCTACCCTCCTGCTTCCAGTGCAAACATCCAAATGAGATGCTTCATTTCACACTTAAAAGGAAATTGGAGAGGGAAAAAGCCTTTCCAAATGTAATGGTAGTGTTTTTAAAAAATGAATAGGTCAGTTCTGAAAATAGGTCAGAGTAAAAAGTGCTAATGCAGTACCACCAAATCAAAGCACTGAGCAACAACAAATTATCAGTTCTCTTGATAACTCCTTTGCAGTGTATTACTTGGCTAATATTGTCCCTGTTCACAGCTCCTGAATAGTTAATTATAATGTGGTTCTTTCTATAGAATTTTTCAATTTCCTCTTGCTGAAACTACTGGACCTTGTCTGACAGTCCCCTAGTTTCTGAATTTTGCATGTGTTTCTTGGGCCTGGGCATTTTACACATGAAAATGAACAAATACCTATATGCTTTAACTGCCTACTGAACATTTACTTTCCTCTCAAGCTGTTTCTCAGTTCATTCACTCTTCTATTTAACAGAAAATGCCAGTAATTGTTATGTACACTTTTAATTACAATCAAAATTTTAAGGTCTCAATAACACATCTTAAAATATGGCACAGCTCTGTAAAAATACTATGGATTTATATCACCATTACTGTCTGCTCAATCCATTTTTGGTAAGATGAGTAAATATACTCATTGGGTTTTGTGTATCAAATGACTTCTATACCATTAATGGAAGGTACATTTTAATTAAGCCAAAGTAAAATATATCTGAGAGAGACCCACGTTTTGACATCAGTTACAGATGAGCAATCCTATCAAAGGATATTGAATTCCACTGATGCTACAGAGCATCATCCCCTGTAATTACAGTTTAGAAATTATGTTTGTTGCAAAATCTAAAACAAGAGCAGGCACAACACTTGAAAATTTAGTTCAGCTTCAGCAATAAGATAGTAACCTAGGACTTTAGATTTCCAGCTTCAAGTCTTTATTTCCTCATCGGTTTCTGCTGTGTGATCTTCAATGAAACCTTTAATGCCACTTTCTTTGAGGTGTTGCAGAAATTAACACCTGCTGTTTTCAAGGGAAGTTAAGATCTGAAAGACCTGAGACACTGTCTCTCCCTGTCTCTCCCTGCCTCGGTTGCCCTGCTGTGAAAGGGAAGAGTTGCAGGGGTAAGAGCCTTATCTGCTTGGGTGTTATGGTGATGAAAGCTGATATGCATCACGCTGAAATTCTGCTCTCATTTTACTCAAGTGCATATAAATGTGAGGTATTTAATATTTGGCAGAACTTCTTAGGATTTTAATGATTTCCTGAAATACGATTTCTTTATTGTTTTCTATTCTGCCTGTCAATGAAAAATTAACTAAGAGCAATAAAATGCCTTTTTGTCCAAATTGATTCATTTGTCTCTTCCTCCATGAAGATTAAAATGGTTGAGATGGACTGTTAGGTGTAGCCGCTTACCTGGGAAGATCACCTATCAGTGTTCAGTGATAATGGTCACTCTTCTTCATGGTCCTAAGTGTTCTTTTTCAAACATCTTTCTCCCTTCACTCACTTAGCCGACCTTTTCTCTGTTATGCTTTTTATATCTGTAGCATCATCTCTCTTTTCCATTTTTGCCTCTCTTCCTTCTCCTACCACCCCAACTCTTTCTTTGTCAGCTCCTGTGTTAGATATGGTAACAAGGAATTTTGGACTAATTTTTTGTACAATTGCTGCAAACAAATGAAGCTGGCTAAGAGTTTTGCTGGTAGCCTGAAGAAAATCCCACACAAGGAGGTTTCAGTAACTTTTAATACAGAATAGAATAAAAATGTGCTGCATACTCAGAACAGCTTCCTCTTGTTTCATAATGCCCTTGCTGTGCTGCCGTCCCCACTCCACCCTACTCCCTGCCCTTCACCTCCTTATTGATCTCTTTTTCCACTGCAAATCCTCTCCGCTACATGAGCATCTCTCTCTCTCGTGTCCTTTCTCAGCCAACATTATGCACAGTGGAATCCCCCTGTCATCCCTTCCAACTCAGTAAAAACACACCACTCTCCTCTTGACAGCCTTCACTGTTGGGTTTAGTTGCCTTGCCAATAAAGCAAGCCATCTCCAAAGTGAATCCTTCCTGGCAGCATTCTCTTTAAGGATAATAATTAGGAGTCTGCATTTCAGAGGTAAAACCAGTGTAATTAAAGGAACAAAGCTTTGACCAGACTGCTGTACAAGGGAATGTTGCTGTGCTTTCATCGTACTGAAAGCAAACTTGGAATAGCTCCTCAGTAGCCACATCTTAAATTAATAATAACAGCGATAGTGATAGCTATAGTAATGAAGTAACTGTGTATATTAGATTGAATCAATGATGTAAAAACATTGTTGTAATTAGAAACTGGGTACCTTTCCCTGGCCCACAACACAGAGAAAAGGCAGGAAAAAACCCTGAGTTTTGAAGTGGCTACCCCTCAGTTCATTCTTCACTCCTTCCCTGTCCTCTTGGGACATGTAGTTTTTAGCCCTGATGAGAAAGTGCCTTGGACACTTTTTCCACTCTTTACTTTTTGTGGAAAAAAATCCCCTAAACACGTCTTTCAGATGACACCATGCAACAAGCATGTCAGTGCATAGGGTCATCAGCATTGTTAGTGGCACCTGCTAGAAAATTCATTTAGTTTAATTTGTAAGAGATTAGGCACTTGCTACTTTGGGAGTCAACACAAAAAAATAGACTAACATGAGCAACATACCATCCATATTATATGGAGAGTCATCTTGTGGAGGGAATTTGAGCATTTGAAAGGAAATAAAACCAGAACTGTAAACCTTCAAGACTAGTGCAGCACAAAATGGAAGAATATTTGAATTCTTCTGTGCCATTTCTGGCCCATGTACCCAAGGGGACCTGTTACAGCTAAGCATTAATTGGTGAAAGTCTGGAAGAAACATTTGCAGTGCAGAAACTGTTTGATGAGAAGATGCTTGATTTGCATAAGCACATCGCTTAAGCACTTTGTAAATTACATTAATTAGTTATTTTATTATTTAAATTACCTTTAATTATTCTTACATGCAACAGCTTTGCACAGGGTGCATCATCATATTTGTTTGTACCAGTAAGCATCCATCAGTTGAATAGGGACAAAGCAGAAGAAAGGAGTCACACCTTGAACCAGCCACCTCGCTCTCCTGCCAGCAACAAAGTGCTCCCTGCCTCCCGTCTCCCGTATCTCCTTCCCCTGGTACTATACAAATCTCTCTAGGGTTTATACAATGTACATGAGGGATCACTTTGAAAACTGCACACATTTATAAATTAAAATCTCACCATTCTATCTCATCATGTTTTTGCCTGAACGTCCTCATCAGCTCCACCTATGAGCCTCCACACGGTCCCCTGAACTCTCATTGGGGCTGCAAGAACGAGCAGAGTCTGTTAGGACCCTGGTTTAACAGCCTCAGGCCTATAATTTGCTGAGTTTTCCTCACTGTTGAATGGAAATAGTACAGCATTTCAGAAGTGCCATGGGTTTTAAAACTAACTGCAGGCTCTTAATTGAAATGCATGAAGACGATGTATTCGTTCATCCATATTGTACCGGAAAAATTACCTGCACATGGAATTAGTTTATGGCACTTTGTTTTCATCTAAGTATAAAAGAATATGAAGAATGAGTGACATGTTGGAGAAACATGGAGAAAAAAAAAATCTGTATGGGAAAATATAACTGTCTGCCAAAAATCTATTAGAGCAATTTCAGCATCAGATAATAATCTGATTGTTTTCAGAACACAGAAAGACTGACATATTACCCATTTCATTCTGTTTTGTGTATCCAAATTGTAAATGTTTTCCACTTCCTCTGTGTGTGTGTTCTTTAACATGCTCGTGGTTTTCACAAAATTTAAAAGTGGCCTAATTTGGAAGCGTCTTCTAATGGCTACAGTTGGGTTTCAATTCCACCACCTCCGCATGGTTGGAGGATGTTAATAACATGAAACTTGCTGCAGGGCTATAAACTGGTAAGCAAGGCACTGGGTGTTCTTTCAAATCCTCATTTTACAGCTGCAGAAGGGAGGAACAGAGGGAAGCTGAATGCTTCAGGATCAGAGGGGAAGTCAGTGGAAAAGGTAACCCTCCCCTTTCTAGATGCTCTGAATCCCAATCCATTGCCTCATAATTCTTGTTATTTAGTATGAGGTTGAAGAGAACTGCTTTCATACTAGAAATGCCCCCAGGCACCATCACAAGCTGTTCCGATCCCCACCCTCACTCTGCCTTGTCCTGTGTTTTGCTGTCAGTAGCTACAGGAAACATTTTGCCCGTTGCTCAAAGGCAGCAGCGCACATGTTTCCTCATTTTGCCCAATTCTGCTTTTTGTCAAGGTTGATTTCCTTAAGATTCTGGTGGGTATTAGCTGGTATTAGTTACAGTGCTGACTGGAGTAAAAAAAGAAAAAGAAAGAGAGAAAGAAACCATGCATGCATATAGCAAAACTGCATTGATTTCAGGGGAAAATCTCCCGATGCCATAATCTCTTCCTAAGTTACCTTATAAATCAGCAGCTCGTACAATTACAGAAGTCTGAATTTTGTGCTTTGTTGGTAGCATTGATTCTAGAGAAGGAGTTAGAGTCCTGTTCTTCCTCACCATCCCTGAGAGCATTCACACTTTGAGGGCGTTCATGGGATATGCTTGCCAGAGTCAGCTACCTGGAAATGTTCTAACCAGATTTTAACAGAGAATACTGAACACCAAATGACAAGCTTGATCCTTCGACTGCTGAAAAATAGATGAGCAAATTAAAATATTCTGGAAAATAATTTGGATTAAATGCAATCAACATTTGGCAAGGTGGTTCGGTTACTTGATTGGTTTGTTTTGGTCAGGGAAAACAGTTTAACTAAGGTGAGTTTTATTGGCTTTGCAAACATAAAGTCTATGATACCTGAATATTTTTCTTACCATCTAATTTATGATAGATTATTCTAAAAGTTACACATTTGCAATGTGGCACTTCCAGAAGTATGAAGCTTAAAAATTGGAGCAGAGGATTACAAACTCATTCTGAAAATGGATAAAAGTTTGAATAATGTCCTTCATAAATAGATGCAAGTTTGGAAAGGCAAAGGTGTCAAAAAGCAAAACAATGTGAAACGTGTTTACTAAAGTCCTAATCCCAAATACCATAAAGAAAGGTTTCAGGGCACTCAGTGTTTTTGGCAACAGCCACAAATGCCGGAGACATCCATCTGCATGAGAAGAAGCCACCCTGCTGCACCCCCAGAGCTGCCTACCCCAACACCAGTGGAGTTTCAGCTCTTTCCCCATCACCCTGCAGCTTTCCCAATTAAGAAAAGGGACTGGCTTTCTGCCAGGGATGTGTTCATCGATGCTGAAACGGATGTCTTCTTTCCAGCTTTGCTGCTAGACAGCTGCTGGTTTTAAAACAGTTGATGCTTTGCCTTCTGCCTCAGTTTCTCTGATTCTGATATGATAATAATAAAGTTAATTTCACAAATTGCTAATTTCCTGCTTATTTGCCTTGGAATCTTCAGACAAGCAGTGTTAGAGTTCACTGTTATTATTTCTGCACTGAATACATGAGGGCAGCCTTTTACTATGCATCAAGTTATTCACTGTTTCAATATCTGTAACAAGCATACAGCCAACCAACGTAACACTTATGTTTCTGATATAATGAACCCACAGTTGACCCTAAGTATTTCTTATTAGATGTTGTTAACAATGATGATGATGATAATAATAATAATAATAACAATAAAAACATCTCAATTTCTGAGAGTTGAAAAAATATGTTTTCTTGTACTGAATTTCAAACATATTTGAAATTTGGTTGCTTGAATAGAAATAAATTTCATTTTTAGTTTGGTTTGTTATGTTTAACTTCTGAAACTTAAGCAGCTGTCCAATCTGAATTATGTGCCTAAGCACTTCACCCAATAAAAGGCTAAGCATTTATTTAAATGGTTTCCTGAAATGTAGCCTCCAATTTTTCCATAAGATCTACATGTGACCTCTCTATTTTTACAAGATATAGATTCTTTTTTCTTTTTTTTATTTCATGTATCTAAAACTCCTTTTTAAACTGTATCGCTCTTTACAGGGAATTCAAATATTTCCCTCTCTTTCTTGCAAAGTGAGTTTGTTGCAGCCTTTGCCATAAAGCAAATGACAAGCTTGACTCTAAGCTACAGAGCAGATAATTCAGTTCAATGCTAAAAATTAGCCAGGGGTGTCTTGGACAGTATGGCCAAATAAAAGCTGTACTCAAAGAAATCGCGGTCCTCCGAATTTCAGGACTTGGATAGGGTCTTTGCTCTCGAAGGCTCAAATAAATAAATAAACAAGGCCAAGGAATTCATTTGAAATATTAATTAAAATGCAAATTAAATCCAGATTGCATGGGCTTTAAAAAGTGCTCTCTGAAGTTTCCATGAATATAAAGCATGTGACAAGCTACTGTTTTAAATGATCTGCATAAACATACATTGTTGAAAAACTGCTTGACTTGAAAATAACCTTACCAATACCGTGAACTGCAAATAATGAGAGAAAATCTTTGGCAGTGACAGCTTTCATTACTGACAACACCGTTTGTCAGACTTTGCACCACGGCGGGAGGGAAGGCAATTTGACATGCACGTGCATGCCCTGGCCCACCACCACTCCTGCCCATCTGTGGAGGTGGCCGGCTGCCGGCTCGCAAGGTGGCACGTCAGCTCCCGAAAGATGCAGCGTGCCAAGGTGAGATGCCTCCACAAGAGCTGGCGGTGCATAACCGCTGCCAGCCAGGGAGGCAGGAACGTCTACCTCCCTGGAACCACCACCACGGCATTTGCAATGAGGCCAGCCATGCTCTGGCATTACAGATTTCCTCCGATGTGGAGTAACCGAACATGGAAAATACCTAATTCTTCCCTTTTTCAGTGCAAAGATGTTCCATGTGAGGCACTACCCTTCTGAGTTAGCCGGCCTTGCTTAACATGCATCCTGGCGTTAACGAGTGCCTTTTTCTGCTGAGGTTCTCTTTGCACCATGATTCAGTGATGCAGATGAACTGAAGAGTAAGAGAAGAGAAAGACAAATGAAATAAGGGCACCACCTTAAACAGAGACTAACCCAGGCATCTGGAAATCCTCTCTCCTAACATTGTCTTAATGTAAAATGATGCTGTCAACAGAATACAATCTCTGTTTAATTTGCCACTAAGTTCTCCCCACTCCCAAAAGCAAGCCTTGTGTCTACTGGGAAAGATCTATTTTACTTCTGACCGATAGGCTTTTCATAGTTTGACTGGGCAGCTGCTTCCAACACCCTGCCAAGCAATATAACCCTGTTAACTGGCCCTGGGAACAGGCCGTGGGATGGCCAGGACTCTGCTGAAATGGGCTACGGCCAAGTCACGCTACTGAGCAACACAATCTCAAAGCGCTTTATGAGGAAGATAAGTGATGTTCAGGATACATTATAAAGAAAGAATCTAAGTACCTCACCACAGTCTTGGGAATAACAGACTATCTGGAAGGAAGCTTGCACAGCAAGAGCATCATGAAAGAGTCCATAAGGGAGAGGAAAATTCTGCCTTAATAGCTTCAGTGAAGCCATAGTAAATAACGCACAGGGCCACATGCTGAATGACAAAGCTAGTAAGAAATACCAAACATCTGCATGGCTGCTGAGCCTCATCCATCCTGCTTGCCAATCAATCAGGCAGGTGCTCAGAGAAATAAGAGAACATGACTATGGACAAGAAGAGTCTATCAAAATGCAAAAGCACCAGGAGCTGAGTTAAGGTTACAAGGATGCCCTGCTCTGGCATTTCCTAATTCCTAAATGCAGGACTTCATAATGAAAAAAAGAAATTAATGTGATTTTGAGGTGTGGCATTTAATATATGAAGTTTATACTGCCCTGCTAGGAAGAGCTTCTAGGAACACAAGGGCAATACAATTTAGTTTCTGTGCCTGGAAGAGTTCATCTCCCTGCATTTTCTCAGCCATTGAAACCATCAATGTCCTTGGCCATAATTTCCTGGCACTACCAAGTAATGAGGGATTTACAAACTCTCAGTGAGTGATCTGGACCATCTTCATGATACAGTGCAGTGACATGCAGAAACACTACCAGATGTCTAAAAATACAACCTAGCTGTAGGCCACACCAAGGCTAATTAATGCTGCTGAAAGATCTGGCTCAGTGGGCAACACCATCTAGATGTGATGCTCTTGCCTTCAATTTCTGAGCAGACTTGGTTAAAACAAAGTCAGATATCTTGGCACAGAAGTGTCCTTTGTTTTCAGAGCTATCAGCCTTTAAAGTACTTTTTTCACTTAATTGAAAATAAAATTTCCCCAGAGTGCTAGAGTCTGCTCTTAATGCATGTGCGTAGCTCTAATTAATGTTAATTATTTGCATTCACCAAGGGGAGAAGCATATTACTTCAGGTGCCTACTTGGAATATCTTACTTTAGTCCTTCATGTGACTCCAAGTGGTACACTCAATGGGCAAGATGCAGCAGTCTCAAAAACCAAATGTCTAGTGCCTGAGGATAATCCAGATCAGGTGTAGGACAGCATGTACCACACCACAAATAGCACAGCCAGGCTTCCTGCACCACACAAAGTCTGATTCACAGAGCTTGCAAAACAGCAGGGCAGGATCACTGCTAGTTCATTTTCCCTCTGCACATTTGGGCAGGGGAGTTGTTTCATCAGATGCTTGCACGGTGCCTAGCCAAATGGGCCTTGAGCCTCGGTACCGCACTGCCTGAGCACAAGTAATAAACAAGCACTGGCCTGGCTGTGACCACACAACAGGTCAGTGCTAGATCAGAAACAAACCCCAGATCTCTGGAGATCTAAGCTCACATTTTATCTACTGAGCTACACTTCATTTTGTGGCAGGGATGAAATCTCTCAGGGATGTCCCTTCCACAACACCACTGAAATAATAAAGCAGGACAGATTTATCCCAGTTGAGGAATCTGGTCCATACTCTTTCATTGTAAATAAACTGCAAAACCTGGACATCTTCCATGCTCTTCCCCACACATGCAAGTTGATCCAAATTCATCAACCTCGCCAGCATCTTTCTAGATGGTTACCCTTTAACTAGGGCTTTATTGGATAACTGTAACTCAATTTGCTGCAGCTGTGTGACCCTGATTCGCTTTTGGAGCAGATCAAGCTGTGGGAGGAAGAGCCAAGCGGGAGCCCACCTGCCAGGCAGCCAGTGCAGTTAGAAAGGACCACTCTGAATGTGCAAAATCTGGCAGGTGGCAAAGATGTGCTGTTTATTCTTCCTAATGACAAAATTAGCACACTGATAATAATCAAACAGAGCTGTGTGCAATGGGAGTTTATTTAATTAACAAATGTCCTTTTGCAGGTATGAGCAGGACACAGGCACTGTGCTCATCCATGCAAACTGGTGCTCAGGTCCCTGGAAAGCTCATATGCAAACTGCCTTCAGCTTCCTTTGTCTGGGTTTGTTCTGGGAAGGAGGTGGTTCATGCCTGCCTTTTTTAATCACGTATTCTCTTTCTGCAGAATGTTATATTCTTGGATTGCTCACACCAAGAACACAGATCACATCTAATGGAATAGATTACTTTGAAAGGTGCAATGGAAAAGGCTTTCTTCCAATATGAGCCCACAAGGTGTTGGGAATGCCCCCTCCTGCTAGTTCTAACTGTAGTACATCTTCATATCCCACAACTGCCTGATTGGAACTGGCTTTTTCTTATTAACAGTTATCTGTGGTTTTAATATTTAATAGATAGAAACATCCTAATCCTTGACTACCTTTATGTAATACAGCAGCTTCACAGGCATGATCATGCTTTTTGATAGCACTCAGCCCTAGGGACCCTACAAGTAGCAGAATTTAATAGACTCCTAGCTTGGGTACAGACAGTCACTATAGGCTTCTGGAGGTCTCTGCTTCAATCCATACTGATAGCTGAAGTATCCATCCACATATGGTTCTGATTTATCAAGCAATTCTATTACAGGACAAAGTTATCTGTATTCCAGTCATCCAACACTTTCCATTCATTGAGGGCCAAGTCCTGAAAACACTTACTAGATTTTTGCAGCATTACTCCTGCTGTATTCCCCCTTCCTTTCTGTGAATTTTCTAAAGATTCAGAGTTGATAGTCCCAAGACTGAAGTAGCTTTTCTAGTGTAGATTTTTCTAAGAGGGAAGTTGGTTAGCAGACATGTAACAGAAAAGATTTTTCCACTGTATACTGTGTGTCCTCAGAAAGAAGGTAGACAAAGAATAACAGCAGTAGATACTTTATACAAAACTCAGACCAGTCAGTAGAAGTTTTCATTTTACCCCTGCTCAAGGGACATCCAAGCATCACATTTTCTTGCACTAGAATCTTAAATTTCTTAACTCAAATAGATTCCGTTTAAAGATTAAGTAGAGAAGGTTCAAGATATGAAATTCAGATTTATATTTTACTTATTAGTGATCTTCTCTATTGAGTGGTCTTAACCTAGAACTTGCCTAATTTGCCACCAGCTTCTTTGACAGTCAAAGATACTCAAATGTTAAGTTTTCTTACATACTTTTATGGAGATAAGGTCCAGATATGCAGTAAAAGCTCTTATTTCTTCAAACACTATGGCTGGTTTTGAAAAAACATTTAGACTTCCTTTGCTTCAACTTTGAATTTTACTCATTCTGTTTTGTTCTGCCTTTTTTTTTTAATTATTTTTATTGGTACTCAAATCTATCCTAGGCAAGTTCAGATAGCCATAATCAGTGCTCAAGAGTTTGCAAGGTAGTCAGTGCCACGTAATCAGTGACTAACCACACAGTAGAAAGGTAACAAACATTTTAATAGTCATTCAATAAGGGCAGTTGTGTAACCTAGACATGAGTTTCTCTAACTTAGCTTGGCTAATTTGGGGCAGGTAAAAGATGAAAGCAGATTTTAAGAAAAAAAGGAAATAGATGCTAGCCATATATCAGCTCAGGAAGAGGGATGTTCATCTCAGGGGTTCTAGTGATGTTTGAAGAGGTTTGTGGCAGTCATGATTGGCATGGGAGCACCTTGTCAGATAAATACAGACACAAACTTGTGAATCAGTAGTGCAGAGTCGTTAAGCACTTTCATAATGGTGGAACAAAGGTATAGTCAGTGAGATGAGTTAGTGGGAGTGTGACAGGAAGGCAGAGGAGGATGTGAATAGATTAACAGCGCAACAAGAAGTGCATGTTCTTCATTGTAACTATTCATTAAAGGGATTAAAGAACTGCAGGTGAAAGGTCAGAAAAGAAGGGAATATTGTTATCCAGGGGCATGAGACAAGATTGCACTGGAGAACTGTGGGATTCTGAAGAAGTCTGGAGAGCAGATAAAAAAGTAGGACGAAAGCTGAAGACCTTTCTCAGCTAGAGCCAGAGAAACTTGGAAGACAGTGTTTGTGATTAAAAAAAAAAAAACAATGAAGTGCTGAAGTCGAATAAGAGATTGAATTTGGCCAGGAGAACAGAAGAACACAGGGCAGATGTGGGACTGAATGGAGAGCAGGGGTCAGGAGCAAGTGGCATGGCTGAAGACAATAGAAACAGAAGGTGACTTAATTCTCAAAATTAGTAGAGAGCCTTTTTAAAAGCGGCTAAAAGCAAAGAAGAGGGAGTTAAAGATGGAGTCAGTAATAGAGAACAGGAGAAGGACATGGAGGCAAACACATCTAAAAATGATAATGTAGTTAGTGATGTTGGCATAATAAGTACTGAAGTAATAAAATCATTCTCTGCTGCCTTTGGAAGTGAAGGAAATGTTGCTGAGGCTGGAGAGAGCTGCTTTTTCTTTCATGTGGGATTTTAAAAAACACCTGCAATGGGTAGTGTGTCCACTACCATTAGTCAAGCTTGGGGCAAAGGAGTAGGGAAGGAGAAGGAAAGAAGAGAGGTCCAGAACTGTGATTTAGCTGATGTTGTTGTTCCATTTGTTGTGGAAGAAACTCTGTAATAGAAGCTTGAAATTATACATGCACACATACACGTGTATAACTTCTAATGCAAAGCACTGAAAATAGTAAATGCTCCTAGAGATGGATATCATAGGCTTTGTTTAAGGCGTAATCTCTATTGCTTTTAAGTTTATGGAGAAAAAAAAAGCTGTTGAAATTGAGTGAAAGCTGCAGCCTGAGTCTTTAATCAATCTCCAAAGCTGTTTATTGTGAGTATAGTATAAAGCAGTAGAGATTAATGTTGGTTTCTATAAATCACAACAAAAAGCATCTTCTCTTTCACTGCCAGGGATGTAAACATCTTCCTCCTTTTTTCTCAGATTTTGCTGTAACATGCTGTCTGTAGAGGTTCTTCAGGGAAAAGAGCACAAGCACAGTGTAATATGTTTTTAAAACAAGTAAATTTAAAAATAACTTGCATATTTACCTACAGAACTGGAAACTGCTGGAAGTTTTAGGCACCTAATTCTTACTGAGCTGCTTTGAAAATCTGAACTCATCTACAGAAGAGAACCACCAATTAACTGCGGCTACCACTGGGTGGAGGAATTGAGCATACAGCAACAGCACATTGCCTTTCCAGTGCACATCCCACAGGTGCCAGACCATGAGTCCAACAGAGATATCACCATTTCCTTTCCTTGTGAAAGTAGTAGTTAGGTATCTCTTAGACTACTTTTTTCTTTTTTTTTCTTTTTTTTTTTTTTGTAGGAAGGGAACAATAAACCATATGAGTGACAAAAGAAATTATAAAAAATTCAGGGGCATATTCAAAATTACCTCTATTCATGTGGCTCCAATCCTATTTTACATTTGTTTATGGCTTTATACTGTAAGAAATGTATTTAAAGCAGAGAGGACAGAAAGCCATGGGACAGCTCATGTTGCAAATCTAAGATGCCAAAGAGGAGATACTAAGCAAAGTCGAAAATTATTGCCATATAACAGTGTCAACATAACATCCGTGATTTTCCACTGCTCCCATCAGTCCCGCTCTCTCATCATTAGCTGTTGGTCAAACACCTCTATCAATGCCTCACAAGAAAACTGTTATAGCTGCCCTTTTATTCCTGTCCTTATCCTTATGAGTTGTAATGTATCTTATGCAGCTCTGCAATCTACCTACCCAGAGAGGGATCCTGCCTTTGTAATTAGGTGGCCAAGCCTTCGTGTACTAACCATGGAGAGATGCTTTCTCCTCCAGGAGGAAAGTCACAGCGTCTGCTGCTTCTCTGAATAACTCACTGATGGAAACTCTCTACATATAGTGATTGTACAGGGAGCTAATGGAAACTAGCCTCTTAGACTAGGCATTTAAATTGTCTGGGGCACTTAAGGACAAGTGTTGTGAAAGCACAGCAGTGGGCACACAATTCAGTCTTAGGTGGTCTTTAAGGAAGATCTAAGTAAAAGAAAAGCTCATTCATCTAAAAAGTAGAGACCAGTGTCAGTCAAAATACTTCATTGTAACAGACGGAAGTGCGCCTTCAGAGAAATAATGTCTCACCTGAGGTCTCCACATACGAGCTTGAACTTTGCAAAAGACTGTGGTTGAAGCAGAACACAAATCCTGACACCTTGGCAAAATGTTCAGAAAAGCATCATCATGTCTGTCTCACAAGATGCTTCCAGAAAAATTTCCAATCTTCCCTTTGCTGAACATAAAGTTGTACATAGACTGAGAGTAAGAAATACATATTTGGATGTTCATCTTGTTTCTTGAGCTCAAAGGCAAAATGTTGAAGTAAGATTCAGTCATTGCATTTGGTTCCTACAAACCCCCGCTGATGTGTCTGTATCACATTTTTTCTGTTATCATCCCCGTTAAATAGTTGAGATCTTCAGAAGGAATTCTCCTTGGGATTCAACACCAAGAGAAATATTATATGGGTTAAAATACAGTGTCAGGACAACTTAAAGCCGTGGCATAATACCTTACTGTGTCCTACACTAAACTGCAAAGAAATTATAAAGTACTAGAATATTTGGACTGGACTCAGAGATTTTTTCTTACTGACTTTTGATAAAAACTTTCAAGCAAAGAATATTTTCATTCCAAAAGCATTTAATAAATGCTAAGCTACTAGCTCCGTTTTAGTTAATTAAACTTAAGGAACATGGAAGTGGATAAAAGTTTATTAAATAGGTACAGGCTGACAGTGAATTGGAATACTAATTGAGCTTTTATGTGCAACAAAAGAGATACAAATGGAAATGCACTGTTATTCTAGTGAATGCCTCACATAAAAGGCCCCAGTGGAGCAGAGAATGCATGAAGGAAATTGGATTGTAAAATCTCTGAGATAAAGATCAGTTCTGTGAAACACGATGCCCCATTGCTTGCTTTTCTATTTTGAGAAGGTTCTTTTAATAATGCCAACAAATGATGCAGTGACTGCTGTAGGTGTGTTTGAAAGGTTCCCAGTCAGATTCGGAAATGAGGCAGTTAGATTCAGGGCCTACAAAACAGAAGGAGATGTGATGGGACCTTCGTTTATTTAATAGTATGTTTGAGTATCACTGACTTAAACAGCGTGAAAACCTTAGATTAGAAAGCCACGTATTCCACTGCTGTTCTCAAACTTTTGAAGTGTTGTGGTTTTGTGGTTTGAAAAACCTTTCCCCAGTTCAATTTGTAGCATAACCCTGAAATGCATGTGAATATTTGACCCTAGAGGAGAAGAAATGGGGCTGGGCTGAAATGAATATACAAAGCGTTGCTTCTGAAGGCTGGAGGGCTCAACTGAACCATGCACTTCACCCTCGCTTTCCCCCTTCGGTAGCAGTAACTGGTCATGTGTTGGAAGAGAAGCCTTGCATCTCCAAGCCATCTTCTGAGATACTCCTTGGGACTGCAGCTGACTTTTCACTAGAAGTAGCAGTGGTACTAACACACTTTCAAGGCGGCCAACATTTCCCACAACACTTGGAAACCAGCTTATCTAGAGGCATTGACAGCCAGTAAAGAAAATTATGGAATGGCAAGAGGAAATGCTAAGAATCTACACAGAGAAAGGCTGAATTTGGGGGCATTTTTATCTACCTGAAGCAAATGTTAATTGTAGGGCAAATAATCACTTTAAAATGTACTTTATTTTAGGTATGTGTTGAGCCAGAGCTATTCATATATTAAACTCCATATAGAATTCTCCAAATATTGTTATGTGGCCATATCAGATGTAATTTGAACTGCTCCCAGAGTTCACAACAAGATATTGAATCTGGACTTATGTCCTCTGTGTCCAGACAGTACAGTCTCTATGCATGTAAATTACCATTAAAAAGTCCATTGATCTATTTGGGTTTTTTCAGCTATTTCATAAGATATTTTTGGCTGTACAGAGCCATCTCCAGACAATCTAATTCCATCTACATCCCTGTGTCTTCAGTGGTGTCTAGCCAGGAGGAACCATTAGGCACAGGAACTCTGGTGGGATTTCAGATGTTAGGGAAATATTTATAAATGTAGGGAGTATGCTGCCCTGGAGAGGAATCACCAGGGAAGGGCAGGGAGTGCTCATTATTGAAAGTTTTAAGAGGCAGCTGGTACAAACTGCATAGGTACAGGTCCTGGATTTGGGAGAGGGAGGAACTAGATGACCTTTGAGGTGCCTTCCAGCTATATGAAATTATCATTATACGGTCACGGTGTTTTCTGACAAAATGGCTTCAGGGTACCTCACAATATAGACAAAATGTAAATATGAATCCTGTCAAGTTCAATTTAAAATACATATAGATTTGGCATTCTTATTATAAAAAGATAATAGACCTAAAAATGTTATGCCTAATTATTTAGGCTTTTTTATAGATTATTCGGTGGATGAAAAGCTGGACATGAGCCAACAACGTGCACTCACAGCCCAGAAGGCCAACCATATCCTGGGCTGCATCAAAAGAAACATGGCCAGTAGGTCGAGGGAGGTGATTCTGCCCCTTTACTCCACTCTGGTGAGAACCCACCTGGAGGACTGTGTCCAGCTCTGGAGCCCTCAGCACAGGAAAGACATGGACCTGTTGGAGAGGGTCCAGAGGAGGCCACAAAAATGATCAGAGGGATGGAGCACCTCTCCTATGAAGAAAGACTGAGAGTGTTGGGGTCGTTCAGCCTGGTGAAGAAAAGGCTCCGGGGAGATCTTATTGCAGCCTGTTAGTACTTAAAGGGGGCTTAAGAGAAAGATGTGGACAGACTTTTTAGCAGGGCCTACAGCGATAGGACAAGGGGTAACGGTTTTAAACTAAAAGAGTGGAGATTTAGACTAGAGATAAGGAAGATATTTTTCACAAAGAGGGTGGTGAAACACTGGCATGGGTTGCCCAGAGAGGTGGTAGATACCCCATCTCTGGAAATATTCAAGGTCAGGTTGTACAGGACTCTGAGCAACCTGACCTAGTTGAAGATGTCCCTGCATGAGAGTGGACTAGATGACCTTTAAAGGTCCTTTCCAACCCAAAGATTCTATGATTCTGTGACATACAGGAAGAGCCATGAAAAATTCAACTGATGTTCATCCAAAGATTCAAAAATGAAAATTCTTTTGAGGAGCATGTTTCAGCTGTGCACCAACATGGTAGAAATGTAGGAAGCCTGCCATGATCCAAGATAGGGCAAGACATATAAGATCAAATCTTCCAGATCCAAAGATCTTCCATCTTTCAGTGTGAACTGAAAACCTGACCTAGGTTGTGCATTGACTTCTCACAGAAACCAAGATTTCCCCCAGGCTTCAACCTGTGCTAGTCACAGATGATGGTCTCAAAAGCAATCCAAACACAATGCAGACATTTTCAGGTCTTACTAGTTTGCTTTGTTTATCTACAAAGATACTCATGTGTTTGATTTTTGGCTGGTCCTCTCCAGTAATTCCAGTTTAGTGCAGTGCCTAGATCTTTCCATCTACTCTAGGTAGTGACACTCACCTGACTGAAATTAATTTACGTGCAATAACAATCTACAGAAAGAAGGAAAATATATACCAGTACGCTCTGGCGCTGTTAATTTACGCTATTTGGTAAAAGCCAACTACTACAGACACAGCCTCAATTGAGCTGTGAAGGTTATTTGATTTCTTTATGTTCTGCTAATGGTTTACCATCTGTTGTCCTGATAACAATGCTAAAGGGAGTATTCACACTACTAAAATGCCCCCTGGTAGCACATCTCTCCCATTGTGTTTAGCCAGTATTGCTCTTTCCTTCTACATCCTCTCTTTCACACTATCTCTAAGTTAAGGTCCTTCCATTTACCTTGATAATCCTGATGTCTTTTTAATTGTATTTATTTTCACCTCACCAGCAGTCATATAACCTCCGGCTGTGATCTTATCAGCTCCCTGGGGAAAGGATCCCTGTAACTGCCTATTGAAGAGTTTCTTCCCCCTTTCTCCAAAGCAGCCAGTCACCGTTAGAGATAGGACACAGGATTAGGCAGACCACTGCTTTGATCCAGCAGGCAATTCCCTCTTGAATCAATTGGAGTTGGCTTTGGGCAGTGATTAAATGAGGCACCGCTAGAGAAAATCCAAGGTGTTGGAGGAAGCCTTATTTGATACAGAATAGTTTTCTCTCTGAATCAGCAGTGATCAAGAAAATTCATGTTACTTTGCTGCTTCAAAAGCTGTGCAAGTATAAAAGGAACAGAAAGGCTCTCATATCCCTGCCAATAACAGGCATGCTACTTCAGTGTATTGCTGTGTCCAAGATAAGGCTTACAGTGTGTTTGGGGCTTAATACCCTAAATGTGGCATATTGGTGCATAGCATGATGCTGTCTTTGCTGCTATCACACTTTCTCCCTGGGTTATACATTGTTTTCCACAGATGCTTTTTAATGGAAACTTTTTCATCACCTCGGATCATTTGAGGACTCTGTTCTCTAACAGACATACCTAGGACTCTGGAGTGGAAATTGTCTCTCCATTTTCAAGTCTGTCATGTAACACTGGTTGCAGTCATTTCCCTTTGCATTTGCAGTGTGGTTTGTGCATCTCCATCCTGTCCCTTGCCTGTGGTCACCGCTTCTCCAGTCGCTTGGGCTTAGCTGAGCTTGGTGCATGTGTCTCTGCTCAGGTAGTCCAAAGGGCTTCAAGTGAGATCCCTAAAAGCACAAGTTTTTTTTTTGTGGAAAGGCCATGCAGGAACAACAGTGCCCAAGAAAAGGACAGAATAAATGATTAAAAGTTATGGCTATCAGCCCAAGAGTTTTAGCTTATAAATAGTATCTCTTACTGCCTTCAGTGGAGGCAGGATCAAGGTATTGAAGTGCATAAATGGATACACACTAAAAGCAAGTAAAATAATCCTTTATTTTTGTTGAGCTAAAAGCAAGGCAAAAAGAAGAAAAAAAGGCAGTGTTTCAGGAGTAATTATTGTATAGAAACTGATTGTAGAGAATGAGAGGGTTGATAGGAGTAATTAGCTGATGTTTCACCCAGATCAGTGAAACAATGGATTGTTTCTCTTCATTTACACATCCTTTGCCCTGAGTTTTCAAGGAAGCTTTGCAAACAACCTTCTGTAGTCCCATCTTGAGACAGGCTCTGCACAGGGAGCTGCCCACATCACGGTTTTTAGGAGGTGCGAGGGCTTCCTGAACTGCTGCAGACAGCAATACCTGGATTCAGTTCTAAAAGGTCAGAGGCTTGCAGTTAAACATTATTTTTCAGGGATTTTTTCCCCATGAGAGAAATGCAACTGCTGAAGTGAGCTACGTTAATCTCCTATCTCACCCTTTTGCCCTTCTTTTGACCGTGTAGTGACACTGTCTCTACTGAGGATTTTGGAAAGAAGTCAAGTAACTAATGAATGCATCAGGCTGCTCCTTTAGAGGACTCTGCATCTGAGCTGGGAGTTATAGTTATTAACTCCTCTGGCAGCCCATCATTTAATTTACCTGCTCCTGACCCCTTTTGTGCATCCAGAGGATAATCCAGTCCACAAGAGCCCTGCTATAGCTGGTGTGCAGGAGATCATTGTCCTATTCCCAATTTATCTAATGTAATCACTTCATTGCCTGCTTATAAGAGCTCTATCCCATCAAGAAGCTTTGGAATAATGTAGAGACATTAGAGATTAGAATTTATTGGTCCTGAAGTTCATAAATTTAATGAAAATCATGATTCTCCAAAGAAACTTAATCTTCATTTGTTCTGTCAGTGGAGGTGTCAAGAATTAGTTTATGATTCATTAACCCATTGACTACTGCTACTCTTTCCACATTCAGCTATTCAGGGAAAGGAAAGATGCCTTGTGTGCGTTTACATACAGTGCCTTCTCTTAGCACCTTCTGTATTGGAGACACCAACTCATACTCTCTAGTTGTAAAGGGAGAATGGAATGTGGTTTTACTATGATTTTTCAGACTGTATCTCATGTTTTTAGTTAAATTCATCAGACAGGCACCAGCATAGTCAGTTCCAAAAATCTTACTGACTTCAGTGGGATGTGGCCCAGGTCCTTTTATGAGCGCAGCAGTGCAGCTCACATAGAGACACTTCTATCCAAGAATGGTAATAATGGAAAATACATGTCTGAAAATTATTTGTTCAGTGTTACTCCTAGGTAATAGCTTATATATAAATACACACATACACATGCACATATAAGCAGTCCTGAGACACCAAAAAATAATTTCTCCATCTCCACACAATCACTGTCTGTTGTTTCATTTTCACTGCAGAGTGGCCTAAAGGCTTCTGTCCTGCAACTGGGGAGACCTGAATTATAATCTCAGACCCACTGAGTCAGATCATTGACTGGACTCAGGCCCAGTCATATCATCACTTTCTGCATTGGCTTCCCAGTGGATAAACCGGATTTCTTTTCATTACACTTCAAAACCAACCTCACAACAGCAGGAGGTTGGTCTTGTTGTTATTTGTTTCTGCTACCCCATGTGTAGAAAGAGAATTTGATTTAGTTTATTGCCA
Source organism: Phaethon lepturus (assembly GCF_000687285.1). Classification (NCBI taxonomy): domain Eukaryota; kingdom Metazoa; phylum Chordata; class Aves; order Phaethontiformes; family Phaethontidae; genus Phaethon; species Phaethon lepturus. The sequence goes on from NW_010513889.1 coordinate 147,274, forward strand.
AAAGTTCATCACCTCCAGCAAACACATTTCCTATTGGTACCCCAGTGTTGTACTCATCCCTAATTCTGATATGAATCCTTCCAGCTAAGAAGAGAGGGTTTGCAGCTAAGCAACACTGGCACCAGATACTGCACAGTTAAACTATACAGAAACTAAAGGGAAATGAAGATATCCATGCTCAAGTCTTCAGTATCCACAATGATATGTTCCCAAGATAACACTGTGTATTTTTGTTCCACCATGCAGTAATTAGAAGACTGTATTTCACAAAACAAATCTTTCACCTTTTGGGTGCCTGTTACTTTTTCCAACTGGTAAAACCTGGTGATGAATGCATATTCTTTTGGACACATTGGGAAACACTCATAATCAAGAAGAGAAAGGAAAAAAAAATATACAGGAAGTAAGTGTGGAGAAGAATTGTAAAATCTCTGATATTTCTTCCAGGAGTGCCATATTTGACACTATGGGATTTTTTTAAAAAGAAAAAGGGAATCCACACAAGCAAAGTGGATATGTGATGGTTGTTCAAATCTGATCTGGAGCTCACAGGAGTCAATGGAAACCTACTCATTGATTTCAAGAAGCTTTAATGCACACCTTTAATCTCCACTTACCCCTTCTCAGCCTACAAGGCTTTTTTCCCAGCACTGATGTAAATAATGCAATGTAAAGCTTGTCTTTGACCTTTCTTTGTCCTGCACTTATTTTGCCACCCAACAATACTCCTTCATCTGGTGTCACAAAAAGCAACTGCATTTAGACTCTGTTATCAGTTTTGGGGAGGAAACAGAATATCTGGAGGAATATCACAGCCAGAGTCATCTAGGTTTTTTTCATAACTCACCCCACAGACCCATTGCCAGCTGTGACAGTGCTGCTGCTGCAAACCCCTGCACACAAGCAACTCGCAGTGTGATGCACGGCTCAGGCTTGGGCATGACTTCAAGCGGCAGCAAGGAGTTGTTCTGCTTCTTGACAGTGTAAAACAGGCCTGTCGTTTGCGGCATGAGTGGAGCTGGAATAGCATGAAAGAAGGGCAGCCTGTCTCCTCCCTAGGAAAGCACGTCAAGGGAAGCAGCAACCATGTGACAAGAGATGTGACAAATGGCCTCTTTCATTATCTCACTACTATCCTCAATTAAGCATCCTCTCACAGGACTGATCTTTCAGATTAAAACCACAAGCAGAAAATAAGAAAAAATAAAGATGAAAACTGGTGAAAGTCTTTAAAAAAAGACTTATCTTGAGTTACCAGTCAATAGAGAAACTCCTTTCTGTGTGGATTTTGACTGAATTAGCAAGGATGGATGCTTCTGGGAGGGCCACTCACTGTACTGGGTCACTTAAGATTAACTAGAGTACTTTTAGAATTTAGCTTTTGTTTCAGAAATTGACCTCAAAAATTCTCCTGTTAGGGTAGGGTACATGGTTGACTGCACCTTTTCTCACTTTCTTGCTTTCTCTCTCTCTCTCCATACTTCCACAGCCAATAGCCCTTAAGCAATTTCCTCTAAAATTCTGCCTATAGCAAAGTTAAAATGCAGGCACAAAGCCCCAGGCTCTTTACACTCTTAAAGTTTTCAGCTTCAATATTCTTCTTCGAAACCGCTGTGTCCTAGAAGCAGGAGTGAAAACAGCCAACAATTTCAGCCACTTCACATGCAGACTAACCACATGATTCTGCCTGTACCGTTTCTAGAAAATATAATGTCTGCCCAACGAGTGGTTAAACTGAACTGTATAACCCATGCCAACAGTGTGCCCTCAGTACTTCTTGATATCAGGTTCACTAATGAAAATGTCTACGCACCTTTTTTTCAGATCCATGCAGGGACACAAGCAGAAATGGCTGGTAAGGCCATGTTTCCAGTGAGCCCAACAGCAGGAGACAGTAGAATAGGTGGCCAAGGGACTTATCAATCCATTTGGGTCTGAGAGGATCAAAAACACAAAACCAAAAACCTGGGCACTTTTGGAGCCTGTTTCATTCACCTCTCATTAATGCTGCTGACAGTGCTTGTGAAGAGATGTTACATTTAAGGATGGTATCGGAATGAAAAAACATCCAACAAAAGACTTGTCACCAGGGCCATAATCTTGAGAATCCTATGGAGGGCACCAGAACTGTCAGAGATCTCCTGGTAGTGCTGCATCATGCTGTATATCTGGACATGTGTTAATAGATAAAGTGACAGCATGTATGCTCAAACAGTCATAGCATGACAGCATTTTGACTTTTTTCAGACCAAGCAGTATTTGTTTGGCATCATGAGCAGCTTCCAGTGGGAGCTTGCCGCACCAATTCTTAGAATACTTTGGAACTGACTGTTTTCTGCAATATCTCTCTACAGGGCCCTGTCAGTGCGAAGCCATATGGAGGCTTCACTGGCTAGAGAGTAGAAAATTGCCTTGCTGCAAAGATAGGCTGGCCTTTACCTACAGTCTGCAGGAAGGGTTGCAGAGCTATGTGTTGCTTGAAGTTTTACTTTAGCAATGAGTGAGACTGAAAGTGTCAAAAACATCCAGCTTTGGAACTACAGCTGCACTAATTACTGTGACCATGGCTTCATGCAAAAAATGTAGATCCAAGGGGCGAAAAGAGAAGGGCTTTTTGACTGCAGCCCCTGACCAAGGCTCAAGTGATGAACTCAGCATGACCTCAAAACTGTAGTTAATTTTATCTGTCTCAGAGTAGTTACCCAGGACTAGGAATGGAGATGGAAGTCTGTGTCCAGTCTCTAAAGCATTTTTTATACCCAAACACAATAATTTCAGCGTTTCCATGAGAAAATTATTCTTCCCTGAGGATTTTTCCAAACTCCAGAGAACCCCTGGAGAAAATCACAACTGTACTGAAGTTAGTCCAAGTTTTGCTGAAAGCCCAAATCCTGGAAGATCCTCCATTAATAACATTGGAAAAAGATGCCCTCAGCATCTCAGTTCACATCTTCTTATAGTGTCCTCCAAAAGCCATCACAGATACTGCACTAAATCTTGTGGTGGTCACCTGCCAAAGGTCATGAGGACTGAGCAGCAACATAGCATGAGTTGAAAGGGAAAAATGAAAATAAAAGAGTTGATCTTAAACTGGAGACATGCAATGGAGCAGAGAGAACTTAGGTTGGGAGAAAAGCCAAGTCTTAAAAATTGCTCAGCATGCCTAGGCCCACTATTTGCCACACCAGCAACAACTGAGAGACTTGGTGGCAGCTTTGTGGGTTCATCTTTTCTAGTAGACATGCAGCCAAATGATGCTTATCTATGAGAAACAATTTAGGGATAATGTAATCATCCTGCCATTGTGACTTACTACAGATCCCATTGACCCAAAGGTCACTGTAATTTCTCAAGCACAGATAACCTGGTGTTATTCCATGGTTGGAGAACCACATGTATATATAAAAGCCCCTTACTTACTGTAACAGTAAACTATAGTGATCTGATCAAGCATCACTGCCTCAGCATAGGCAGCCTGACTTCATAAAAGCACATTAAATCACTGCTACTAAGGCTCTGAATAACAGCTTATGGGAGTCCTCAAGAAAGTCCTATTACCATTTAAAATGAGTCAAGAACTGTGAAGTACACACAGAGAACTGTGTGTACACCATTCTCCTTCTTGCAAGAAAAACTTTTAATTTATAAAAGCGGTTCATTGTTCAATATCCATTGTGTTTTCTTCATTAACTCCAAAGTTTGCCTCATTTCATTTTTTCCACCAAAGGGAAAAAATATATTGAGCTGTCAATGATGTTATCTATGAAGAGAGGCTGCAGATTTCATATATTGAATCTAAGCTTTACAAATAGTCAAGTAATGGGAAAGGCTTTTGTAATAAAACCCAGGTAGAAATAGGCTTGCAAAAATCAAAGGGAACAGAAAAGTCTAAATTGTTTATGTAATCAGTTATACTCCCCCGAGTTGTTGATCTGTCTCTCCCTTTTGAATTTTTCTCTTGCATTTTCCAGAGTTGGTAAATCGGTATTTGAAAACAACTGCAGAAAAATAGTATCTCAGTTGCTTCACAGATGTTGTTGTCTAGTTCTTGCCCATGTGAGAGAAAGCTCAAGTATGCGCACACATGCACACGCACATGTTCTTTGATCTAAGATTTATTTGGTCATGGGAAAACTGAAGTAGGAACTGGTCAAGAACTTTATTTCTTTGAGGTCATAGGGAGTGAAAGGAGGTTTGCAGGACCTCCTTCATTTGATCTTGAGCCATTGCAGGGCCAACCTTCAAGGTGAAAGAAAGGAGGTATGGTTGCAGACAGGCTAGGAGTGAAAAGAGATTGGAACCATTTCCATGAAAATGGCAGCTGAACAAGTCTGAGTGAGTGGGAGAACTCTGACACTACGGGGGACACCTTGAGAGACTGGACAATCTCAAAAGACTCGAAAACATACCTTTATGGAGGCACTGTCAAAAACAATTGAGAAGATAAAGAGGATTAAGATGACCAGATGGGCTGAAATGTGGTCAAAAAGACATTTGAGACTTTGGGAATAGCCATTTCGACACAATAAAAAAGGAAAGATTGAATTTACAAAAATAAACCACTTGGAAATAGCTGAGGCAGCGATCAGGCAGCCACAGGAGCTGGAGGCAGCATGATGCTGAGATTGACAAGGGGCTTTGCAGAGAACAGTCATTGAGTAAAATAATTCCTATAGTGAGATGACAAAGAGTCATAAAAGGGATTGAGGAATACATGAGTGGAGATGCTGAACATGGTGGGAATGGGAGGACTAATAGACTAGTTCAATGACTAATGTATAGCTGACTTTGGAGACTGTGGCACTTCTGATAACTTCAGATTGTATAATAAATTATCATAATATATTAAATTTTAAAAGCACACAAGACACTCAGGAATACAGTCTCACTTAAGTCAACACAACGTATGTTCCTGTGTCGGGCAGGTGCTTTCCAAATTGCCTCCCAACCATCTTCAACTCTTGGAAGAACTGTTGGGGCACACCACAAAAGGAGAGCAAATTGAGAAAATTATATTACAGGTCTGTCTGCCAAACTGTATGGAGAATCAATACAAAAATACATGAAAATGCATTTACTTATATTCCCCATGTATTTGTTTCACCCCCACCAGCAGTCTTGTCTACTCTCTAATTCTCTCTTCTTTTCTCTTAAATTTAATTCTCTCTGCAATAGTTTAGCTCTAGAAGCTACAGATTTTTGTTTGTTTGCTTGTTTACTGAATAATCATCCAAAACCTCTAGAGCATATCCTTTTCTAATCTATTGTGAAATGTTAAAAGCTGCTCACCAGCAATTTAGCTCTTGACAAATTATGTGCACACCAGATCCTACAAGTCAAATGAAATTAAACTGAAGTTTGGTTTCCACTTTGGTAGAGATAGCTTAGAAACTGGCCTGGGGGCACACAGTCAACTGGCTGTCTGGCTTAATAGCGCAAAGCGCATACTGTAATTATGCCAGTCATTTCCTCTTAAGCACTCATTGGTGCAAAATGCACACTTCAGAGATGTTTATCCACTTTTTCAGGGATAAAGTACACCATGAAATTCTTCTGGTCCAGGCAGAACTGCAAGTCGTATCTTACCCTTATAATGCACTGCTTTTCAGGAATATACTTGAAGTGTTTGGCAGCTAATCGTCAGTGCAATTGATTGAGTTTCAACATGAATGGCAATACCCTGGAGCTCTCCTGCCTCCCCAAGCTTTGTTTTTCAACCTTTGTTTGGAGTATCCACTTTATTTGTACATCAGCATGTTAGAACAAGACCTTGTAAAGAATCTGAGGGTTCAGACAGTGCCTGGTAAGAGAGATTTATTTGCTGCTTTGATCACAAACAACTTCTTATTCCTATATTTTGGCAACTCTGAAGTCTCGGGTTTCTCGGTCCCACAAGCACAGCCTTTGTGCATGGGAACACATCAGGAGAAAAAGCTGTTTCAGCGTTGAAGGGTAAAATCCCACCTCTGCTGAAGCCAAGGGCAGTTTTGCCATTGACCCCATGCAACCCACACAGATTAAAGGCACAGAGAAATGTAATGGGATGGGTTAGAAAAGAGAGCTTCTTCACGTTGAGGAGCAGCCTGCCTGTTTATCACCATTCGCTCCAGACAAGAAACCTTCCGCAGTGTGAAGAGAAATGAACCCAGATCGGATAAAACGTGAGAGAAAGATGAAGAGCAGGACACTGTAGCATTTTGTTATTAGTGGCACCAAGCAGCCCATAAACTCACCTCTCTTGATACCACTGCACATGTGTGACCAATTATTAGCTTGATCTGAATCTCATTGAGCTTTCTGGAAGCTTTTGGTTCTGATGGGCTTTGGGTCAAGTCCATAACGTTACCACCAGCATGTGTAGTAACCACATGCCTTTCTCTAATTTATGCAGGTTTTGTAGAACAAGTGAGTGCCAGTAATCAACCAAGGTGATTTCGCAAGGATGGAGGAAATCCATATCATATGCCTTTTCAAAGAACCAGCATGTTATCTATAAGAAATTCTTAAATGATTTCTAATAGCTTGAGTTGCTTCAGACTAGATTGTCAAAATATGCTTAAAATGCATAAAAAATGGAGGCTGAACCTGCTCACAAATCATGATGAAAAAAAAAGCTGAAAATTTGTAGTTTTTAAGGTTTCTTTTCCCCCAGGATTTTTAGATAAATCATTTTGATTTGTAAAATTATAAAGGAGAGTTTCAGAATAGAAGCAGCTCCATTTAAGGATCACCTGAATGGATTTTTTGAATAAAGAATTAATTTATGAGAAAAAAAAACCAGTTCAGATTAATTAAATTTTTATGTGGATTTTTTGCTGGGTTGATTTTTTTTTTTTTTTTTTTTACTTTGTCCAGGGGTCCATGAGTTTGACTGCTTGGATCCTAGGAAAATTTTTTTAAACATTTTTAAAAACAATGTGTTACCAGAATATGTGCCCTAATAAAACAATGTGGCTTCAGGATATACCTTTAAGACTGCAAGCCTTGTCAGTGATTAATTCAACTTCTCTGAAGTGAAATGCAAAGCAGAATAGCAAGGAAGATAGATAGTAATCAATCAATATTGCAAATCACTACTAAATTTCATAGACAGCATAAATGTAGAGTAACAGAAACACTTTTATATGGAATTCATGTCAAAGCAGTACTGCTTCAGCACCCTGGGGTTCAATTATATCTACGGCGGCTCTATATAGGATTAGTCTCTCAGCTTTGGGAGGGTAGCGAGAAGGTGAGAGGAGAAGGAGAATGTCACCCAGAATTGCAAACCTTGGATGAAAAATGTAGGTGTGAGTGCTCTTTCTGGAACTTTAAAGTGAGTTTAATTCAAATGAAACAACCCAATAAATAATACCTTGCAGCTGACTTTGAAATGTTCGCACTAAGTGCTACTGAATTCTACAGCTGCAAACTTTCATTCCCATCATAAATGACATGCTATAATTATATTTTTTACAATGTTCCTTATATATGTTGATTTATTTATTAATTTCTTTTTCATTAATAGCCTTTTTCTTCCTTGGGAAGGTAAGGTGATCTGAAAAATTCCCCCTGGCTTTTTCAGTGACCCTTTTTTTGGCATGACAATGCCAATAATAAAAACTAATTTCCTCTTCTGATTTCCTCATCTGTACAAAGCAAAGATTCTTTCTACCCATGCATGCAAGCTCTTGGGAATACAAAGGCTGTCAAATAACTGATCTAAAACACATACATATTTTTTCGTCTTCTCTTTAAGAGCTCACTTTTTAATCCATTAACAATCACAAATAGCAAACCAAGTCACGGGTGGTTTGGGTTCCCCCTGTCGTGGTATGTCACTGCTATAATTGATTGCCAGTTAACTTGTGTTAGCCAGCCAGTTCAGTAAGCCACAAACATTCATCTCCTGGAATAAATGTTTGCAGACTGTATATACTAGCATTTACAAATGCATTATCTAACCAGAGTTAATCCAGCCATCCTTTAACAAAATTAAATCTAGTCTAGAGAAGAGCTCTGTTATTACTGCGCCTTGTACATCTACTTCTTGGATTGTTTAGATGGGTTATTTGTTACTGACAGTATTGCATTACTGACTCTCACTTTAGGGCTTCCCTGGAGCTGGCCTTGTCTGTCTTTCCTCCTATTTTTTTGGCTGCCATGGCTGCTTTTTTCTCTGTGACATCTCTTGAGAGCCTTTCCTGAGCCCATGTGTGGGTCATCTGTCTAGCACAAGTCTCTGTTTTGCTGATAAGGTAGTCTGCTTCTCTTCATGGTGTCCACACATTGATGTACATCAGCCCTGGACAGATAGCTGTGGAAGTATGTGATAGCCTGTCTTTATACCCCTAAATGTACCTCCTCAAAGCGATGGTTAAAGAAGGGCATTCAACACAAGAAATTATTCTTTCCCCAAACAAATTATGAAGTTCCCAGCTAAGATGGCAGGAAGGTCAAGGAGAAAAGCCACAAAACACATTTTGTGCTCCTCATTTTTTGTTTTTGAAGGCAGATAGGAAAATGGGAGGGATAAAGGAAGTAGTAGGGA
>NW_010513889.1:155834-219704 GCF_000687285.1 Phaethon lepturus
AATGAAGAAAAAACAAGTAAATCAAGATGGTGACCAAACTGCAATTTCCAGTACATCCAGGAAGTGGTTCTCATGCTTTTGGTGACATTTAGGAGCTGTAGAGTGCTGAGGGATGTAGTAATATCAGGCAGGTCCTATGTGGGCCAAGAAGAGGCTTTTAATCCCAAGCTCACTGTGAGTATAGCAAAAAAGCCATGAAGATCTGTGTTTTAAAGTCAAGACATGTTTACCACTGTGCTTCTGTTGGAAAGGAGAGGTTATGAAAAGCAGCACTGTAAAAGAAAACATCTTTGGGAATGAGCAAGGATGATCCAATGAGTCGGGGGGGAGGTGGTAAGCCAGGCTTGTACTTTGTTTGAATATGTTTACAACCCCTTAAAGCAGAATTTGGCCTCCCTTCACTAAAAAGCCTCCAGATGGGCCCAGGGCTGCTTAGGTAAGGGTATTAATGGTTTGTGATGCTGAGGGTCCTAATAACAAATTGCCAGGAGGCTGAGTCACACTTAATTTGCATATAAATTGCAACCATTTTTATCAAATATAAATGCACACAATCGTAATAGAGAATTTGCTTATTCTTCCTTCTCCTTTGAGAGATGAATACAAATTGTTTGCCTTTAAGTTTAATATTAAATAGCTGCACCATCCCAACATTGCAAAAAGTGGATGAGGGGGGAGAAGTTGGCAGTGGAACCTAATTTAGGGCCTTAGCAAACCAGGTTTGGCCAAGCAAGGGCTTAGTGGATACCCACATAGAATCATAGAATCATAGAATTCATAGCATCATTAAGGTTGGAAATGACCTTTAAGATCATCAAGTCCAACTATCAACCCAACACCACCAAGCCCACTAAACCATGTCCTAAAGTGCCATGTCTACATGTTTTTTGAACACCTGACTCTGGTGACTCCACCACTTCCCTAGGCAGCCTGTTTGAATGCTTGACCATTCTTTCAGTAAAGAAATTTTTCCCAACATCCAATCTAAACCTCCCCTGGTGCAACTTGAGACCATTTCCACTCATCTTATCGCTAGTGAACCATTTGAGACCTCCAGGCAAAACATAGGTAAACAAATTCAAGCTGAGGGACCTGACAGGTTAGCTCCACAACTGCCAAGAGTTCAGACCAAATGCAAAACTTAATCATAGCTGATTTTTATATTTAACTCAGGTATGACTATTCCAGTAGTTCGGGCTCCTGCAGTTCTTCATTGAAAGGTTCAAGCTTTTTTCCAGAGAAAATTCTGGTAGTGGGGATGTTGGCTCTGATAATATCACGAGACTTGTAGTCACAGTTTTAGGTAATGGGTCAAACACATTGCTTAAGACATTGAATTAGACTGTCACAGATTCCCAAAAAGGCAAATAGTCCGTTTCAAAGTCCACTAAAGCTAAAAAGCCCGCTGAGGTTTATGTGAGGCTTTCCTTTCACTTTTTAACTTCAGAGTGGTGACACTTCTTTTTTTGATCTTCAGACTTGGTAGTTTTGTGTAATCTGTTATGTCATTCCCAAGAACAGCCATCACTGCACAGAACATGTTGGGACCATGAGCTCTTCTGTGGGAGCACATGGTAACACAGATTCACAAATCAGGTTTATTTCTGCCAGATACATGCATGGTTCCCTTTTAGTCTGAACTCTTTGTAAGCAACAGTGGTTTTTTCCCCCATAAGCCTTCAACCCCCATTTCACAAACAGAGAACTGGAATTCAACCTCCACCCAACTTACCTCTATGGCTCTGTGACCTCTCTGAAAGTCAGAGCTTCTTGGCTTTCTACTGCTAGGTATGATCTGAACTTCCCATCTCTTGCCAAAGCTGCATAGTTAAGGTTTTAGCACATAAGAGTCATGAGACAAGGGCCCTCCTGCTTTACTTGTCCAAGCTAGTAGATGCCTAAAATTCACTGAACCATCAAAAGGTTACTAGTTCTCAAATCCTGGCCAGTCCTCTAATACCTAGGGCAGGGGCTCATCCTCATCCCCTCTCTCAGGCCATATGAACATTTTATTTTTCCATGAAAAGTGGAACAGAGTCAACAGGAGAGTCTGAACAAGCCCTACAGAGGTGCTCAGACTGCTTTTTTAGGGCAGTCTGGGTGGGATAGGGCCTCCTCCCTTTTCAGAATATTGGCTTTGTGAGTCCCTCTCCTGGGTTCTCTGTGATGTGTCAGCTGGGTGTCAGCTGAGATAGAGAAGGGACTCCATCAGGTCGGGAAGCACCAGTACTTGTCCTTTTGGAGCTATACCACTAAGAAGTTTTATCTAGACCACAGGAGACATCTACCAAAGAATAAGAAATAGGAAAACTGCTAGATTAACCTCAGGAAGGGCAATAACGCTTCTCTAACTGGGGGAGAAGGCAGAAGGCTGGTGGTGTGAAATACCTACGGTGATAATTTTGGAGCGGGGCAGTTTGATGTTTGTCCCCTCCATGCTACAGCATTTCTGCATTCAGACAGTGGAATTAATGAAATCAGAAAGCTGATGCACACAGGAGACATTCACCTAACTCATGGCTGGTCTGGTCACTTACCATGACCTCCTCCTGTCCTTCCTGACTGGGGTTTGCACAGTGTTAGGGCGTTAATGCCTAGCATTTTTACCACTGTTTACAATTTATTTCACTCACAATGTAAACCGTATTAGCCAGACAGCATAGTCTTTGTATTTTAGTCTTTATGTTTAATGGTGACACAGGTTAAGAATATTGCTGCTAGCTTCTAATAATACATAGTGCTAATAATGCCTTCCTATAAAGTGCAGAGAGCTGTGAAGAACCAGAAGGAAAGCCAGCTGATGTGAGGCCAGCAGCAAGAAATCACCATTATAAGGCCTGAGGGAAGGATGCTAAATAGGTAGCAGTTGGTGCCTGTGTAAAGGGAGAAGGCAGTACAGCTAAGAGGTAAGGAGAGGGTTGCTGTATTCATGAACCTAGAGACAGAGAAAGTTTTAGTTTTTGCATAGAAAACCTAGAATTAGCCAAATGCACATTGGCAGTGACAAAGTTTCTCTGTGTGTGGTGGAGAAACTTGCAAGACCTCATCTTGCCACCTCTGACTGTTACAGGGCAGCCAGCAGACAAGGTTTCCCTTTTGCTGCTCTCTTCTTTCATTGTTTGGAAGCAGCTCTCTGTCTCTTTTTCCTTTAGCTTACAGCTAACATTTTCTTCTCCCCTGTTGTCTATACATGTGGTTTCTTATTCCTCATAGCTAGTGCTGTGAGCATAGCAAGGACTGAATTTGGCTCTAAGCAGCGTGTGATAGCAACCTCTTCCAAATTGCGCTAAGGTCTTCCCCAGGTTTGTGGAAGGTCTGTCAGGTTTTTCCACTGGAAACAGCGGATGAAACTGCAACTAAATTACTACCAGCACAGTATACAAAGGATGAATCCATGTATCCAGAGCTCTGGGGAGACCATCATCTACTGAAGTGCCTTTCCCTACCCTCCTCCCCCAAAATAGTGATTGAAAGGAGAAAAGAAGAAACTCAAGTTCCATGGTCTAAGCATGACCTCCCTCATTGTCACCTCCAACCCTGGCAACATATGGTGAAATCAAATGTTCACAGACTCCTACAGCTTGAGGTGTAGATGATGCCAAAGTAGATCCCCACATGCAACTTCTAAATACCTAAGGACACTAATAGCATAAAAACTATCATCTCCCTTCTTTCCCAGACTACCCTACCAGTTATCACAGCTGGAGATTTGGTAAAAGGTACATGTGTTTTCTGGATAACATAAAATTGAAAATGTCTCTTGGAGAAAGTTCTTTGAAAGCTGCTTTGTAGCCTTTAGTTCATTTCCTGCTTATGTGCAACAATTTACAACAAAACTAGTAGTCAAAGATGGATCTTGCTGTGATTTACATGCTTCTGGCAGTGCAACTGAGCTTTAATATATAAATGAGAATCAAGTCAGGTTTTCCAAGCACCTGCCTGAGAATCAGTGTTGTAGGTGAGTCTTTTTAGTCACAGCTTAGTCTTAGTAGGGAGAAATAAATGCCATAGGCAAAAGGATGTGAGACAAAAACACCGGGAATGGAGAAAGAATGCTTCTCTCCTCCCTCCAAAATTGTGGGATTTAATATCCTCTGAACACCACACAGTGTTGCTTGTTACACATATACACATTGAATAGTCTTGGCCTTTGGTATCACTGTAACTAGCATGATTAAATGAGGACACTCTACAACTCAAGGAACAGTGATCAATGTATACAACAATGGTCAACAGCCTGACTCTGTTTTTAGGGACCAGCTCTCTCCATTCCAGAGCTGGTCCCTAAAAAGTTTAGACATTTATGTTTTATAATTGCAACTTGTTGCTATGTGAACAGTAAATTAGTGCTAAGGGAAGGAAAGAAAACATGTTATTTACTGCAGAAAGGTCACTCCTTCAAAAGAGGTCTTCTGTCATACATCTGTCCTAGGACAATTTGTTGCATGTAATTTGTACATTGCTAAATTATGTCAACAGTTGCAGAGCTTATTAAAAAAACAGTAAAACCCAGCAGCACAAACATTAATTATACAAAATGTCTAAATGGAGAATTGAACTGGGAGTCTTATCAAGCGAAAAAATGGATCTTTAACTACAAATAAGTTAAACTATGTGTGTCAAGAAGTTGAATGTACCAAACAGGGAAAAGGCAGTGCTTTGAACTCCAGAAATCCCTGAGTAGGACTCTTTAGTGGGCCTGGCTTCACCTTCCTGCCTGGTCTCTGTGACAAGGCTGACCTGTCCACCCTGAGGTGGTTGCTGACACGTGTGAGGAGGAAGGAGAGGATCTTGACCCCAGACATCACGACTTATAGTGACACTGTTACATCCTCAGGCAGAACTGCTGAGGTTGATTATGCATTTTACCTGCAGCTGTAAAGCCTTCAGGCAAGGGCAAGACTAGAGACCCATCAGCTGCATGGTGTGACAGGGAGCCAGCAATGAAACACCTCTGGCAACCCCACGCTCTCTACCCTGGGCATTACCCTGCCACCATGCCTTCTCCTCATTGGACCTTTGGGTGCCCCTCGGCTCAAGGTATCTCCACAGAGAGGTAAAAAGGGTCCTCTGCTGTGGCTTGACACCTTCCTTGGGTAGCTTTTCTCTGTGGAGGGAGCCCTTTCATCTTCAGGATCCAGGACACGCACATGGATGGGGCTGAACCACCCTTTTAAAGGTGATAAAACTTCTGAGTTCCTTCCATTTCGCTCTCCCACCCTTTGGTACATCACTATGAGGTGAGACCTCACTGAGTTTCCTATCCCAGGGCAAGATATTGAGTCCAGTGGAATTAATAGATACCTGCTGTCTGTGGGTAGCACGTGCACACACGCGTGCATGCACGCAAGTGCGCCTTTTTACTTTTGGGGCAATAGGAAACTCTACTCTATCTTCTTGTTCAAACTAAACAATATCCCAGGCACTAATCCCATTTCTTAATGACACCAATGTAACCTCATATTACTTTACCATTTGGGGATTTGCCACTGTAGCATTTTTATATTATTCTTAGCTAAGTCTAGAAAAAGAATTAAGCCTTTCTTTCTTATTGTCCTTTTGTGAAAAATTTCTTAATCCTAAAAAAAATGAGAACCTCTTTCTTCTCTAGTAGTCTATAATGCATAAATATTTCAAGTAAGTAGACTGGAAGATATCCTTCAAGCTTCAGTAAAAAAGTTCACTCAAATCACGGATTTATTTTAATGGCATAGTTGGCATTAACAATTGATAAACTAATTTTTTTTTCAAATAATGTTAGAGATGTGAACAATGCAAAATAATGATTAATGTTAAATCAATAACAATTTAGTGTACTTATAATTCTTGTTTTCTTTCTGATAGCTATAAGTTTTGACTGCTATTCTAAGGTTTATGGAATCTGATTCTTTTAAGTAAATATTCTCCATGTATTATATTTCAGATGGAGGTCTTTGGTAGCCTTGGGTTTTGACTATTAAAACACATCACTAGTAAATAATTAAATATGAGAGATTGAACTTAGTAAATGCTCTAGTGAGAAGATGGCACATTTTCCCTCACAGGCATGTAATAATAAATGCTGTTTGACCAGTTAAGCAAGCAGCATGCAGAAATAAAAATCTTCACGGCCTAATCCAAAACTTGCTGCAGTCAATAGAAACAGACCCATTAACATCAAAGGATTTTAGATCATCTCTTTAGTGAATAAGTGTGTGTATTATTAGAATGGTTAGGGACAAAGGGAATTAGTTGCTACTGATACGACAGCAATTCAGCCATCTCCTTTGTTATTCTTGCAGGGTGCATTGCCTTGTGTGCATGGATGTTGTGAGACGTAAGGGCTTCTCAAAGATCAGGATATGTAATGCTGGGTTTCTTCTCTTCTCCCTTCCATGAAAATCAAAGAGGGTACACTCGGGTGACATAGCAAGGCTATGCGTTTGCTTACTCGCTATTTAGAAAAAGACACAAAAGGCAGTTTTTACTCCAGAAATTAACACGTACAAAGCCTTGGATGGAAGCAAAGAGAAAACTATGTTTCTCCACCATGTACATGTTGTATTAGACAGCAGGCCACAGTCACAGCCTCTAAGTTTCATGTACAAGTGACAGATCATGCCTCCTTCTGCTGCTAATGGAGAGAAGCAGAAAGCGAACTTGGGCAGGCTAAGTCATACAAGGTCCACTGACTAGGTAACAAATATAGTAGGGAAGTGATTGTGCCCCTGTACTCGGCACTGGTGAGGCGGCACCTTGAATACTGTGTTCAGTTTTGGGCCCCTCACTACAAGAAGGATGTTGAGGTGCTGGAGCGTGTCCAGAGAAGGGCAACGAAGCTGGTGAGGGGTCTGGAGCACAAGTCTTATGAGGAGCGGCTGAGGGAACTGGGGTTGTTCAGTCTGGAGAAGAGGCGGCTGAGAGGAGACCTTATCGCTCTCTACAACTACCTGAAAGGGGGCTGTGGCGACGAGGGTGTTGGCCTCTTCTCCCAAGTAACTAGCGATAGGACAAGAGGAAATGGCTTCAAGTTGCGCCAGGGGAGGCTTAGATTGGATATTAGGAAAAATTTCTTCACTGAGAGGGTGGTCAGGCATTGGAACAGGCTGCCCCGGGAGGGGGTGGAGTCGCCATCTCTGGAAGTGTTCAAGAAACGTGTGGATGTGGCGCTTCAGGACATGGTCTAGGGGACATGGTGGCGCTGGATTAATGGGTGGACTTGATGATGTTGAAGGTCCTTTCCAACCTAGTGTTTCTGTGATTCTGTGAAATGTGCCTGAAGTTAGAGGGGGGGTGAATATCCATTTACATGTAAATCCATCCAGATCACTGGAAACTTGCTTCAGCATACCACAAAAAGGTTCTCAGAAGCCCAGTACAGCTTAAATGCACTATCTTTTGAGAATAAAACCAAATACCTTTTAGCTTTGGTGAAGTTTTTTAGATACAATTCCATCAATTCTTTGGTCACTCTACTTTTTGTTGCTTCCTAATCTAAAATGTTTGACCATGGCTGTGGATTGCTTATAGTTCACAAACTTGTGCTCCTCTTCAGCCACAGGTATGTGCAGCAATAGTCTTGTCTTTGCCCAGCTTCTGCTCCCACCAAAATCAACAAGTTTGCTTTGACTTACTGTAGTAAGAGTCTGTTTGCTTTCTAAGCAGGTTGCTCTCCACCTTGTGCTTGACCAGTGCATTAAGCTGTAAAACTGGAAAAAAAGTGAACTGTGTTTCCCTTAAAAATGAAACTTGAAAGAGTTTTTTCAAAAAAGCAGAGTAATTTTCCCTTAATGGACTTAGACTGCATTAAGTCTGCGATAAAATACCATACTGGTTATTATATTACTCCTGCTATTTTTATTGAATAAGCAAAAAAATACCTCAAACAAAAAACCTCTAAAACTTTTTAAAATCTATTTTTAATATTGCTTGAGTTAACATTTTAAGCAGTTTATGGGGTTTCTATCTGTTTTCCTTCCTCTCTTTTTAATTTATTTTTGTATTTTTATTTTTTATGTCAGGAGCAACAGTTTCCATATAAGGTGATGACCAGATACATTAAAGATTTTTCACTCACCTATCCCATGACCCATCAAAGCAGCAAAATGTTCCAAATCAGTTCAGTGTCATTGACACCAGCGGCAACAGAGGCTTAAACAACATGATTCGGCATTACATTAGCTGAAAGATCATGCCTTGGATGTATCAGGTACCACAGCAATAACAAGAGCCAGTAAGTAATTAAGAAAAGATGATCAGGTGACAGGTTTGGGATCTTTTTAAAAATGACTGGGCAGGAGCTGGGGACCAGCTGAAAGATACGACTGGGAGAGGCCGTTGTTGCTGTGAGACCAACACACATGCGCTCACACCTAGCACAAAATAAAGCATAAGGTTTCCTTTTTGCTGGAAGCCAGGCTGATTCAATAGACAGATTTGTGGGGATGATAGCTTGGATTGTCTCTCAATGCTCCATTCGACTTTTAATAGCAGGTATAAAAATTTTATCTGATTTTCTACTTTACTCTTTTGAAATATTAACCATTGATAAATTATTAAACTAAATATAAAGTGTTACAAATGTACATACATTTCATAAAGAGGTCTGCACAAGGAGGCTACATAATGGGACTGCTTCTGCCACACAAACAGGCCAGGAACCGGCTCCTCTTCTCTTTTCTATTTTTTCCCATGTCTGTTGGGTCATTTATTACATGTCTGTGTGGTAAGATAAAATGCACCAAATCCTTACTTGAACTCTTATTTCTGCCTTCTCTCAGCTTATTGCTCTCCTCGTTGCCTCTTCCTCCCCCTTTTCCCCATTTGCAAAGCCTGTGGAATCCCATATGGGCTTTCTATGAAACTTCACTAAATGTGCTTACCGGAAATGGGTTAATAAATCTACTGATCTGGCATCTGGATCAGAGCACAAACATGCCTGTTTGATCTCGTTCACTTCAGAGGCTCTTGAACTCCATAAGATACAGCTCCGTCTTTCTTGGACTAGAACTAGATTTTAGAAAGATATTTATGCTCAATGTGTACTGAAGAAGGCAATACTTCTTCCTTATCCAGAGGATTTGAAATGTTTCTTTTTGTCTGAAAACCTATTTTAAATGGAAAGCTACAGTATATCCCAATGTTATAATTTTTTCCATTAAAAATTTACACACTTTTTCAGGACTAATACAGTAACCAGCATCACGTTAGGCTTAAATTCACCAAAGGCTGATGGTGTGCACTTCAGAGCATCTCTGTGTGGTACTACATCTTCAACAGTATATAATTTCTTATGTACATTAAGAATTAAGGTCCGTGCTGAACTAAGGTCTAAGTTACTTTGAAAACAATCCAATGTAGGACTAATTTTGTCCATTTGATCTTCAAATTTACTATTAAAAAAATCAAAAAGTCCAGAATGAACAGCCAGTCTTACTGGAAAATTTCAACTTTCTTCAAAAGTTTCAATTTTCCATTAAGTGACAAAAAGGAAGGAACAGGGAAGATAGGGAGTGTTAAACTGTCCATTTTTCTCAAAAGATTCATAGTAAGGGACCCAGAGAAGTCTATTCTCCCATCCTAACACAGTTTCAGTATATTTTTGCTTTAAACCAGGCTATATTCAACCAACTTGTTCTTAAGAGACCCCAGTGATAAAGACTACGAAACCTTCCCTACTTGTTTTTACCATAACAAATTTTTGTCCCTTGAGGTCTAACTGAAATCCTATCCTTGACAGCCATGTCAGCCTGATACTTCTTCCTTTATGCATATATAGAGAAAAGACTGAAATAAGCATATCCAGTGATTGTTTCTGTGCCTTCATCTTCACTCTCTTTCCTTCTGACTACCTAAATCAGGTTATGTCCTCATAGCTCATATCTTTAAAAACTATGGTCATTCTCTGTCCACTTTCCTAGGCTCTCTTTAACTGGTCCACATCTTTGTGGAGGGACGTGACCACACATTACCACAGCCATGTGGCTCCCACGATGAGCTGCCTCCCACAGTGGGTCCAGTCACCCTGGAAAATGAAATCCCTCTTGGGAGTCTGGCGATGGGAGAAGAGGAGGAACATGAAGGGTCTGAACTGCAACTCTGAGGACTGTCCTGGCAAAGCAAAATGTTGCCATTTCATGGTTTGTGAGATGTTCTTCCATTGTCCCCTGAAATGCCAAAAATCCTACCATAAAGACGAGGAAAAATCCCATTTCTTAGTCAACACAATTGTAAAAAATCAGGAAAAAACAGAAAGAGGAATATTGTACCAGCTCTTAGGGAGAGATGTGTGCACCAGGGAGCGAAACTTGCAGTTCACTCAGATACTGTTTGTATTATAGACTTCAAAGAGAGACCGTTCAAGTAATTTGAGGAAGAGTCTAAACACCACGATGGGCATTATTTGGCCCTACATAATTCCAGTAGCTTTTGCATTATTAAGAAAAGTGTCAAATCCGGCCCTAAGTATTTGGAACGTGGTGAATTACCCTGGATATTAGCTGTATTAAGTTACCATGAAAATATAAGCCTTACCAAAAGTAATTAGCACTCATACCTTGTTTTACATTAGCAATGCACTTCGTGGATAAGAGCCTAACAGTGGTGTTAAAGTCGTGCCGGTTGTGCTTTATCAGACTAGCGGATTGCAGCCCTTCAGGTTAAAGGGTTCAGAATAATGGAAGAAAATCCAGGTGCAATTTGCTACTGCTGTTTTGCTCTAATATCAAATTCTTGTGGGGTTAGCTGCTGCTTCTGCTTGCTAGATTACCTACATGCTTGTGATTTCAGGTTGCTATGAGATCATTTGCAGTCCCAATACCTGCGTTTGCTTGGTTTCAAGAATTATGGGAAATCTTAAGTATGATAAAAAGTGGGAAGACAGATCAGAAACTGGTAGCTGGAATCTGGCTAGATAACTTTTTTCCCATGCTTAAAATGGCATTTCTTACTTTAAGCCCATATGGACAAGTATCACTGCATGTTAGTGGGGACATTCTTGCACCTCTACTTATCTTTTGCATAGACTTTTTTTTCTGCTTTTCCCTACCAAGAAAAGTAAAAGGCAGAGATGCTGCCCTTCCCCACAGCTTGCCATAGATCATCCCCTTTTGTGTGGCAGGATGTCTAGTTTGACAGCTTGGGTATAGTGACAAAAATGCTCCTATGTAACTATGATTGCTGAGCTAATTAAACCAAGGTACAACCAGGCTATGAACAGGCTGATGAGTATCCAAAGCCAAATCTGAATTATCTGAGTACAGCCTTTGGAAATATGACTTACTCTTTCTGCTGTACAACACTGCAAAATTACTTCTTGAGTCAATACTCATCTTTACTGCTTCAGCTCAGCTGAACTCCCTAAAAGAAAAACAAAAATCCAAGGTTTCTCAGAGCTCAAGACTTTCCCTGAGGAGGATATCAGATAATAACAGCATCAGCCAAAATAATCTAGGACCTTTTACCATCAGAAAAATTATTTCATTGATCAGCCATATAATATTTCACATTTTCTGAAGGATGTAAAATTAAATGAAAGCTAGTTATGTTTAATATTCTGGCAACTTAAAAATAACCCTTTCATGAGTGCTGTATATATTCACTTTATATATATTCATGTTTTGTTTCTCTGGACACAAGATAATTTTATTAACTGTTTACACAAAGGAAGGAATTCTCTTATTGCTGCACAGATATCCTGGGAAGCTTCTTCCCAAAAGTCAATAATGTCACCGTATTGGTGAAAGAATGGATTTTCGTTGGGTAAGAAAATATCTAGTCTCCGGATAATCCTCTGAGAAGAATTTTATAAAACACAGAAGCCTTGAGAGGGATATACACCCACATGCCTCAGGCTTTAACACAGCATCTAACTACCAGAGGTTAAAGCAACTTTTGTGGGCAACTTCCTCCATAATTAACTACTGTGGGGTTTCCTGCACTGTGCTTGCAGGTTGTATGAGCCATTGCTAGAGACAGAATTTATGAATAATCTGGCATTACAAGGCTGCTCTGATGATACTAATTTTACAGTAGAAATTGTCACCCTTTATAAAAGAAAAGGTATGTTTTAATTGGGATGTCAAAATTAATTCTAATATGCTTAAAATAATTGTGATGCTTTGATAACTCTCTTAATGTTGTGTGCAAAGTTTCCTTGCTAAGGTGCAATACCTGAGGTAATCCAGCTGAATTCTGTAACAGGACAGAAGGTAGACCCAGATCTGTCTCAGTATTAGCATTCAAAATACAGAAGTTCTCACATAAATGAGAGTGGGGAGGGGCCCATGGTGGGATGCACATTGGGTAGGAGGTCACATGTATTTTTTTATTTTTTTTTCTGCATTATATCCCTGGTGTCACATCCCTGGATATACACTTTTCCATCACCATGACACACTATGTTAAAGTGAAGCATCGTAAGTGAAGCAAGTACATTACCATAAGGAAATCCTTCATAAAATCGTGTCAATGAGAAGTAACACATTCCATTCAGCCCAAGCTCCCTGATGGAAATGGGGGCTTGGAATTAGCAGAGATTGTCTAGCTCCGTGGATAATTTATCAGTGCCACCAGCTGATCTCTAGAAAAGGCTTAAAAATAACAAAAGACAACTAATCCATTTTGAAAAAAAAAAAAAGAAAAAAGATTGAAAATGTGTTTCAGAAGCTCATTGGTTCTTCTCGTATTAAAAAGCTTACCCTGGTGCATTCCATCTATGGCTTTAGACTATTCTTCCCATCATTTGGGTGAAGAAGCTTACAGCTCTCCCCAGACAGAGAGCGGATTACAAATGCTCGTAAGTCAATAGCCTTCACATTTTAAAGTATTTGCTTATTAAAGGCTACTTTAGAAAGTTCAGAATAAAAACCTTGCTATTCCTGTCTGACAAGAAAACCTTGGCAGTTTCCTAATACTCGGTATAAAAATCATGCTTTACATTTCTTCAACAGCTTCCCTCCTAGGATCTCCAGGTGCTTTAGATAATTAACATAACTTTTAATATGTAACCCTGGAAACATCCCTCTGCAATACAGAACTCCTTACATCACCTTCTTACAAGAAGAGGTCACAAAGCTGGCACCCGAAGGCAACCACTTCAGTGGTTAGATTCCTACTCATGTGAAGGGATTTTTGATAGATTATTGATAGATTTGATAATTATTTGGTATTGTTGGGGCTGAAGGACCTTCCATGGGCACATTGTCTGACCTTCACAACAGTGCAGGATTGTGTCCAGTGAATCTCTGAGCTCATAATCCCATGGATATGGCCCCAAGACTCGGCCTTTCTGCATCCATTTGCATGCAGATGTTCTTCTGCCTTTTCTCAGATCTCAAAGGAGGAAAAGGCAATGTGATCATGCTGTCTATACATCCTGTAGTGTGTCCTTCCCCTCTGCAGCTCTGAATCTATGGAGAATTTTAAGCAATTTTGACATAGCGAAAGAGACCTCACAGATGGTTCAATGAATTTTATGAAAAAAAAAAATATTATGGGTCTCAGCACTCAGTCTATTACTGTGGTAGAGCTCTGGGGATATAAGACACAAACTCACAACAGACTCTCTTCATTAGCCAGGATATGGACCAGGTTATTATACTGGAACAGATAAAGCAATCCAAATTCCAATACAGACAGAGAGAAATATGTAGGACTAATTACAAAATAAAATTGAAGTGAATGTACCTTTCTCTTAATTCTCACTAGAGGCTGTAGCACAATGATTATTCTATATTTTTAAAAAAAAATTGTTTAACAAATATAGTAAAAATCCTAGGTGCAAATAGTCTGTTGCAGAGCCAGAGGCAACACTTAATTTTACTGCCTTGCAAGCTATAGCTGTAACCAGAAGTTCATCCTCTTGCTTAATAGGGACTGACAAGCTGGTTTGGAAAATAGAAAAAAAAAAAGGACAAGATTTTACGGAACTCTTGGGCCTGATCCAAACAGCAAATATTAGATAAAAAGAATTAAAGGCAATCTGGTAGGGCAGGGGGGAAGTTCTAGCTGTTTATAGGTGATGACTTTTCCTTTATTGACTCTGGCCTAACTGAAACACACTGGTTTTGTGGGATTACTATACTGATGAATAACAGGAAGAGAAAATAATGAAATCCTGGTAAGCAGCATCTGTAAGTGAGATCCAGTTGTCTTTGGATCATATAGATGGGTTAAAAAAATGTACATTAGTTTTAACAATCCTTATCGTTTCCCAAATGAACTCACCAGTGGGTTGATTTTTCTATAGATTCCTTCCTAAATATTAAGATCTAGGTAGAAAAGAAATGGAAGTGCCAAATTATCACTTTCTTGTATCTCTGGAAGAGCTAAAGGTAGTTTCAAGCTCTCCTACAGACCACTCGTTGGTCTATGGTCTACTCAGAATATTTTTACAGTTTATTGTTTCACCTGCAAGGGACATGATTTTCTACTGTACGAATTAAATCAATATCATTTTATAAATTGTATCAGTGTAAAAGTTCTTTGTAGCTGGGTATTATATTGTCCTTTCTGGACAAACATAAGATCTATTACTACAGGTACCCAAATACAGATATACATGACTCTGCTCTTATGGCGCTGTGCCATTTTTATTATACTAGAATTTTGAAAGCAACTTCATTTTTGTGCTATAAAAAGCTCTTCTAATGTTATTTAATACTGGTGCCTCAGATCTTTCCCTCTTTCCTCCTGCTTAGCGTGAAGATGTCTCTAATTTTGTTCCACCCACTGCATGTCTTACTTGTCTAAATCAATAATTTCTTTAGGTCAGAGTCTTATTTAAAATGAGCATGTGTGTATATACGTATACTCTGTGCTGAGTGTCCTGGGTACAGTGATAACTGCTCAGGAAAAGCTGGTGAAGGGATGTAACGGCCTCTGTCCCAATTAACATCTTGAAAGCAATTTGGAAGTAAACCAAAGAGACACACCCTGGATGAATCAGTGGTCACGGGCTCCATGTAAAATTTACTGAGTAAAACACAAATGTCTGAGAAACATCCAAGCAAACTGTAGATAACTGTAGTGGAAACTAGTGTATGATTTGGATCTTATTTAACTAGGGCTGCTTAGCAATATTATGATAATAGAAGAATTAATACTAGGAAAAACCTTAACCATAGTCTAGCTGTATCTAGATAGATATAGGAGCAAAGAGATAGAGATATAGATGATATAGATAGAAAAGGGTAAAAATTTCCAAGCTGTGAAAGCCCAAACGCTGGGATAGAAATCTGAGTCTCAGAGTCCCTGAGGGCCACCACAGGGAGCCACCACACCGAAGCCCAGTGGGGCAGCGTCCAGATGTTAATCGAGTCAGTTCAAACTGCTTCAAGAAATGTCAGATAAAACATGTCAGCTGCTCTTCTACCTTAGCTTTCCAATGCTGGCATAAGTGACTGTATAGCACTTGCATAGCTGAGGATATGGAAGGGGGAATATGACTCTTGACTGGCTCAGTGACTGAGTTTGTCTGCTTTGGAGGATTGTTAATTATTATCCTCTTAACTGAGCCACCCTCATGTGCAGCTTATCAGCCCACGTAAGCAGACAGGCTGTTGAGAGAAGAAACTGCCTTTACTTTGACCTTTATTTGGCAATTTCTCCTTTAAAAACTTAGACCTACTGTTTATGTTACTTATCCTATTTAATAGTTGATTGCACACCACCTAATCTCTTGGTGTTGGCCTAATCCATCGCTGCCATGGATTTTTTTTACTGCTGCCAATAGTGGACTGTCTTTATTTATCACAGCCATCCTCACTACATCTTCTGAGGAAGCCACATCAATCAAGTAACCATCCTGATTCACTGTATCCCAGGATAACAAGAAATGCCTTGTTCTGACCGTGTATTTTTTAGCTATTTTTATTGTTTTTACAATATCAGTTAGCTGTCTCACAGGGAAGCAGCATGCGTGGTTCACTGCATTAGGATGGGCTTTCAGTGGTGACAGGCAACTTCCACCTACCCTGAAGGTTTCTCTCCAGACTTATCTCACCCATCCAGGCTCTCTCCACAGCAGGTGGGGACCAGGTTGGCCTGACCGTGCTGCCCTGATGGGCCTGAAGGAGCTGTCCTCCTAGAGGCAATAATGCACAGGGGCTGTGGGGCCACCAGAGAAGGGGTCTGTGATCCTCAGCCAGTTCCCAACTGGTCCTCAACCCACCTTGGTATCTCCAAATTTCTCCTGAATTTTTCCCTGCAACGCAGAAAGGCACCAACCAACATCCCAGTGAATCACCGAAGTCCTTGTGCCAATTTACCCACCCTGGTCCCGCCATGCAACCCCCAGGTCCATGTTGAAGAGCTGAGAAGGGAAGATGGGGTGGGAGGGGAGTAGAAGGGGAGATCCTGGGGTGGGGTTTTCTTCTCTTGGGCAGGAATTCTTCTGTCTCTGCCAGGGACAGCAAGTCTGACATTTAGGCCTGATCCAGGAGCTCATCTACAAAGTCCCACTTTTTGAACAAAAACAAATAAATGTGTAAACTCTACAAGAAAAATTACACCCATCAAAACATTCATAAAGCTGCGTATATTCACACACAAGTCTGAGGATGTATAAAATTACAGCCTAAACCATTTTCCAAAGAAGTTCTCTTTAACTGGCACAAGGTGTTGAATTATGCAGAACAGATCTCAACAGAGATTTTTTTTTAATATAAAGTTAATTACTTTATCTTGGTTTGCATGAGGAAGCACAATACTTTTTCACTGAGTCTTTGTATCAGAGACAGCTACTATCCATGTTACTCTGTTCATGTAATAAAAATCAAATTGCATCAATTCCTTAACAAAGCACAGCAGAGGCTTCCCTTAATAGAATCCTTATTAGAGAATCTGATACAGCTATCTCCAAAGAAAGGATTTTTAAAAGGTACTGGGATTTCTCTGTAGTTTATTAGATTAAGCAACACTGGAATTAGCTGCTGGGACATGTCAGCTTGGAATAAGGACTGCTGGGTGGAAGCAGAGGCAATTCGGGTACCCTTTACCATTGACATGATTCAATGGAAATTTTTGATTTTATGAGCCAAGCTGGAGAGGTGAGAGGGGCAGAAGCACTGCCAGTCGATATTTTGACTCTTCCAGTGCTGTCCACGCAGAGTTCCTTCCTCACAGCCCAGTTTAACTCCCAAGCAAGGCCAGGTTTGCAAACCAAAACCCATTTCACTCCGCAGCCGTTTTCAAAGCCACGGCACGGGGAACACAGGGAAACCAGCGACTCGGGGGATTCTGCTGTGATGGGATTCAGCTTAACTTCCTTCCAGTGCCCCAAAAGCAGGGTCATCTTAACAGGCCCAATCTGGGCTTGAGAATTTGTAAGGAAGTGAGTGAATTTTGCATGCCTTTGTTTTTGTCAAGAACAGTTTGCACAGGCTTATTCCTAGCCTGAAATGGTATTCAGTTTGTGCCCTCAAGCATGAGGATTGATAGCCCTTGTCATTTGCTCCCAGGTAATATAACTGCCGTTATCTTAGCAAAGCACACCCCATTGCCATCAGACTCCTCTGGAGAACAATTAGCAGAGCTCCGCAGCCGAAATAACGACAAAGGGGCAGTGGCAGCTTGGCTGCAGTCAGGCTGCGTGAGAAATGGACGCTGCGTGCACCTCAGAGCGGCTCTCCGTGTCTCCCCAAGCTGTGGCTGGTGACTCTGGTGGCGTGGGGAGGTTGGCAGGGTGTTCAGAGGCGGCTGTCAGGGCGGGCCAACCACCAGCCGCTGCAAACCCTCCCTGGTGACTTGAGCACCTCAGGGATTCAGGGTTTGGAAATCCCAATCTGTGATAATTAAATTCCTGGTGCCAGACCCCTCAGCCACCACTGCTTATGGTATCCTTGGCCACTGCCAAGACTGCAGTCCATAGTGGCCACGCAGAGCTCACTGTCTACTCCAAGCTCATGTCCAAACTGATGCTGACTGTCAAATGCCAGGCAGCACCATGCCACCCAGGGTTATCCTCCCCCCTGCAGCCTTCTCTGGCTCCAGACCTCCAGAGCTGCTGAATTGGGGAAAGTGAAATCACTTCTAAAACATTTCCTGCCTCCTTGGAGTTATATTTTCTCTCCTGGCATGCTGCTACATAAAAGGCATTTACAGGTCAGGATTTCAAAAGGAAACCAGTTTTCTCCCTTCCTCTCGGGCTGCGATGCTTTAGAAGAACATGTGCAGCACCTGAAATACTGAGGAGGTTAAAGGTCCAACAAAGCAGCTGTGTGAGAGCTCCAAGGTTCAGAGAGGGAAGGGACGGCCAAAGGAAAGGAATAGGAGCAAAGGCATTGCTTGCCAAAGCTGGGGGTGTTTTCAAAGGGGCATTGCCCCAACCTGCTGTGAAGCTGGATCAGAGTACACCAAGGAGAAATGGCAGAAAGGTACACCTTCCATCTCCCCTTTCTTCCTTGTCTTCATTCCCCAGACACGCAAAAGGACTGTTCCTCTTCTTGGGGGTCTACCAAAAATGAGGCAGGAGCAACCACTGGTACCTGGCTGTGACGGCATCAGAGAGACATGCCGAGGCTGATGCTGAACTTGCAACTGCATTAACTGCCAGACTCCAAAAAAAGCAGGCAGGATGTGTTCCCTCTGACATCAGGTTCTAAATGAGCTGTCACCCTCATGCGCTGCTACCATCAGCAGGCACAGATGGGACCTTCCACAGGGCGTTGGTGTCTAGTGTGGGCTGGGTCACGCTTTGAAGGATCCTAATTTCTGAAACTGTTCTGGATGCAACAGTCTCTGAGTGTAGCAGAAACATCTGGTTTAGACAAACTTGCTGTCTTGGACTCTGAACAAAAAATCTGCAGCAGTGGATGAAAAGATACAGGTCTAACCACCCATCTTAACCATAAATCATCTGCTTAAAGTTAAACATGTGCCCTGATAATCTGCACGTGCTGCTTTTTAAGTAAAAAGCTACCTGTAATAATTTTAACAAGCATTAGCTGTTAAATATATTATATAGCACACTCTAAAATGTCCCACAAGACAGCAGCGACATGACTTCTGGACGGCTCCAGTATCAAACCCTTTGCAGTTTGCATTGCTGGGACAGGGGGTCTGGTGCTGGACTCGGAATGTTTGTTTCCCACCTACCTCAGGCGAGTGGCAGGGAAAAGTGCCAAGTGCTCGCCTCCAACTTGCAGAGGCACTGGAAGACAGGAGGCAAGCTTAAGCGGAGTTTGGCGTCCCGTGGGGTGAACTTTTCCTGACAGCCAAAGCAATGATATTGAGCACTATCATTCTCTGCTGTGCACATCTTTGCCTGACCTTATCCTGGATGCATCCCCTTTGACTTACTTCTTTAAAGAGCCTAATAGATTTTCTTTAGCTTGAGGCAGAGCAAACCTCTGCTGGATTGAACTAATGTAGAAGTATTAGAAAAGATTGGTGCTGGGAATTTTTTTCCCTCTTCCCCTCGCTGCGCGATAGGAAGAAAATGTATGACCTAAATCTGCCAAGCACCTTCAAAGGGAAGGAAGAAACACATGTGGAAAAACATTAGAAAGCCACCCAGCTCCCTTTAATTATGATGAGAATGCCAACATTGCTAAATGAATAGAAAATAAACGGAATAAGTATTAAATGATTATGGTTTCCCTCACATATTTCTTTTCATCTATTCACCAGCAGATAGTTTTACAACATAAATAAATCTTTTCAGATGTAAACAAGTCTCCGGCACATACTGCTGGAGTTGGTGGTGGGGCTGTGGGCTGCTGGGTGGGGAGGGAAACTGCGATCTCCAGCACCCCCTGCAGCACCCTCGCCAGAAGGCAGGCTCGGAGCCTGCCTCACAAGGCGAGGGGCGCAAACCCAGCTCTAGGTAGCGGCATTTCTGGGGTTTAAAACAGTAAAAGGCACTTATATGCAGGGTTTAATACTACCGGCTTCTTACTGTTTCTTGGTTTCATCCCTACACAGAAGGAAAACTTGTTTTGGAATCTCAAAACTTCGTACAGTGGGAAATGCGATTTCTGTCGGAGCCCACGCGCCCCAGTGGGGCCTTTCTGCTGCCGGCAGCCACGGTGTGAGTGGCCAGTGCAAGGGGCCAGAACACTGCACGGAGAGGGAATTTTTGCATATCCCTAATATTTGAGAAGAAAAAACATCTAGAGCTTTTGAGAAACCTGAAACTCTTCCTGAGGTTGGGTGCAGAGTGACCACCACGTTGCTTTCCACCGGTCTGCCTCCTCCAGGCACCAGAGACACCTTTACAGCCTCCAGCCCTGGCTGGCTGTTTAAGGTGGGCCAAAAAAAATACAGTTACACTCTTAAGCTCTTGAATTTCCCAATTTAATCCTTGGCTTGTTGTCCAAATGGCTTTCCATTTCATGTGCACTGATCCAGCATCCGCCTGCTGAGCCGCTGAAATGTGGCAAGAACATAACACAAGAGCCATGTCTCTTTAAAGTCCCTTCGTACCACTGAAATAAGTTAATAGCAGAGCTCCCGCTATCAGCCATAGAGCACCAGGTACGGCATGCGGGGACCGTCCCTGGCACAGGACGGCCGCGCCGCTTCGTGCCAGCCGGGCTCTGTCTCGCCCTAACGTCCAGCAAAGAGATGCTCCCCAGTTCGGTTTGGTCCCCAGTTAGGAGCAGGACTACCTGGTTGCGGAGCTGCTGGCCGCTGGTGGCCGCCTTTGTTTTGCTGAAGTGCAAACACGAACTCTGGCATATTTGTCTCAGAATCAGGATGGTCTGAGCTTGCTCATTCCAAGCGCAAGAGGAAAGAAAATCCACAATTTGTTCTTTTCTTCGCTAGACTGCTTCCCAAGCAGGTTTTAAGCAGGGCTAATTTGGCTGATCCCCACTGGCCTCCCCGGTGACGGTTACACAACCAGACCCCTCCCGTGTGGGGCATTTCACACCATTCAGACTTCTTCATACGGGAAGAAGGCTGTTTACATTGTATTTATACCCTCCTTCTTTGCATCCCTGTGCTTCTGAGAGCCGCGTGCCCCCCTCCCGCTGCCCGCAGTGTCCAGCCCTTCGCTCCTGCCCCTTCTGTTAAGTGCCTAATGTGACTTTTGTCCTCTGCCCTGTCCTCTTGTCAAGTCACCCTCCTGTGGAGCAGCTGCTGTTAGAGCAGATGTAAAATGGTTCAGTAACACTCGCTAATATTAGCTTTGACACCAGCACAGAGAGGAAATAAATTCTTTTCTGGGGGAGAAGCACAAATTACTTAATGCAGCAGATCAGAGCAGCATCCGTGACGATGCTGGAAGAGAGCTGGTTTAATATCTCCCTGAACATAACACACATGGAAAGCGGGATAACTCTTCCCCCCAAGCAGCCAGAGTACAGCTTGCTCCATCTCGCCCTGCACAGCCCTGCACAGTGGTGATTTCTCCCCAGCCTTGCAGGACTTTGGTCATTAATCTAGAATCTGCTTATTAGTCCATAATGAGCTGTCTCCGAGGGCCTCGGCTGGGAGGAGAGGTGCTTCATAAGCTGGGCTTTTCCATGGCAGTTACAGCAGGCAGAAGCACCAGTAGAGAGGTGGCAGAGGCACATTGAGATGGCGTGACTGCTTGCTGGTGCGCAGGTCATAGGACATGAAGTGGGGTGGCAAGCAGCACCCAAGCATGGCTGATCCCCACCATTTCTGTGCTTGGCATATGGCATGCAACAGGCTGGCTGGTCACAGGGAGGGACAGCGGTTTGCAGTGGATAGTGAAGCTGGGTGGAGTATCAAGAGCTGACTTGAAAAGGTCTCGGCCTCTTCCTGGGGCAAAGAAGAAGGGCTGCTCAGGGCTACGTGCCTTGCTCGGCAGCCAAATCCCCCTTGTGCAATGCAGCATGAGGCCTTCACCTCTAAAACCTGCTTTCCCAACAGCTCTGGCTCCAGCCCAGACAAAAGAGGGATGCCGGGCCGGAGATGTTACGCAGAGTTCAGGGAGTCTGAAACCCTTCTGTCCACAAGAGTGCCCTGTCCTCGGCTGCTCCAGCAGACCTCCTCCCCAGAGAAACGGATTTACCCTGCCCTGAATGACTTCTCCAAGGTAGTAGCTCGGCTGATGATTTATGCTGGCCTGCACTACAGGGGAATCACATCTCATTCACGCGCTGCATGTGGAGAGCTGGGTTTTCCGTATCAGCCCCGGTAGGAGATTTCTACCTCCCTCTGAAACCTCAGGTACGAGAGGGGTTCGACACAGATGGGATGACCTAGTATGCAAATTATTATGTTCCTGACCTGGAAACTCCTCTTGTTTCTCCTTTGTTCTGCTTTTGGGATGAAAGCACTGAAAGCATTTCAGCAAAGTCAGTACCAGCTGCCCTGGTGGGAAATACCTTCAAAGGCTGAATGCAGCATGAGAAATAAAGAAATTTGGCCGAATTCAGGAACTGCACCCATTGATACCACCAGTAATTGTCCCATCGCCCCTCTGACTAGCTCTAATGGAAATCTTTGCCCGTCGTGGGAGTGTTGATCTGTTAATCACCGGAGCACGCACCAGCCTCGATTGTTCGCAGATTCTGCAGACAATTTGGGCTCAGGTTATGGATCAACACTGCATGTGCAACGGCAAGTATTATATTCAGGCAGAAAGAAAATAATGAATTCAGCACAAAGAAGCAAGAAACTAAACTGTTTAGATAACCTTAGGCTTTTTCTGCTAAGAAAATCAATACCGTTAGAAGCTCAGAAACTACCCACGTTGCCAGCAGAGTTAGGCTACAGAGCAACAGAGAACCAAATGTAAATGACCAAAACAATTTAATTTCCTTTTTTTTTTTGCTTGTACTGCCTTTTTTCAAAAATAATTCTAAGTGTTTCTGTGTAGTTTGCACCTATCTCTTAAGGTACCTTATCCTGTAAAGTTTAATATTTTTTTAATCCAAAGTCTTAGTTCAGAGTCAGCTACACTGTAGCCCTGTGAGTTCCCATATCTTTTGACGGTATCTGTTATTAGTTCACAGAAAACCTGGCATGGAAAAAACTATGTCAACTTGCAGTTTCCTAGCATGAGTATTATCCTCTCTATTCCATTCACACCTTTGGTGTCCTTACCCTACCAGCCAACACGGGTCCTAATTAGCAACTACACTCCTCCTGGCAGGCTGTGAGGGCACCCATCAAGCAGCACCTGACATGAATTTAGTTTACATCATGGATTTACGGCTTTGTTATCTGCATTGCAGTAACACCACCAGGTCCCAGCTGGTGCTAGGACCCCAGTCCACAGAAGAGGGAGAAGCAGTCCCGGAAGTGTGAAAAATGTAATTAGGTGTCAGGGCATTATTAGGCCTTAATGACCCTGACCAGCCTCACCTGGGACCCACAGCCAGCCCCTTCCTCGGGGCTCAAGGGCTCTATTTAAGCTCAGGCCAGGGATTACAGTTCTTTTCTGAGATATAGTTGTGGATGTGTCGGTTCTCAGCCCTGCTGCAGAACTTGTTTTCTGAATACACTTGGCCTTGCGCTGAAGATAGCTTGTTTCCAGCCCTGCCTCATGGGTGGACCTTGGGCCCATGCTGCAGCCTTGCCTCTGTCTCCTTTTGCTCCTCTATGGATTCCTTGGATGCCCCACGGACGTGAGGCACCACCTCGTTTTATCTGGGACTCTTGGTAGACCCCATCGCCACCAATGCTGTGCTCTTCCTCAGCTCCCAGCCTGCCCTCTGTGGTGGAGCAGCCCTGCTCTCGCCGCTCGCTGGTGTCAGGACAGAGGGAAGTGGGGAGGAAGGACTGACTGCAGCAGCACGGGGAACACCGGAGGAGCTGCCACTAAGGAGAGAGGAATAAAGCCCGTCTTTGTCTGCCTGTACTGAGGAAGACGTGTTCAGCAGTCCTGGTCCCACAGGATGGACAGGAGGAAACTGTGGGACTACCTGTGGCATCCTCGCCCCTCAGGTAAGCACCCAAGGGGAAGGGGTGTGCTCAGCCCCCTCCGACCCCAGCAGTGGGACTGTGCCCGGGGCAGGCGGCCTGGGCCGGCGGCGGCCTGCGCTTGCTGTGGATCCATCTCTGCTTCTTGGCTGATGACTCGCCCACTGCATCGCATCTGGCCGCTGCTGGGCTTGACCTGACAAGCGGCGGCTGCTGTAGCCCCTTTCACAGGGGGGTCCCGGGCACGAACTCGGAAACCTGGGTGTATCCAGAGCCGCCCGTGGGCTTACGGGCACTAACAGCCGCTTAGCTGAGCTCGCCTCTCGCTTTGCCAGGCCTGAGAGGCAAGGCACGTGCTCCTGGTTTCCATGCGGTCATTCCTGCCTGGTATAAGGCTGCACCATGTTCTGTTTCACAGCGCCGGTATGGCCTTAAGCGTGCGATGACATTCAGAAATAATTCTGATTAAAGGAGGAGGAAAAACACCAGAGCCAAGAGTTCTTTTTAGGTAAATACCAAAGGACTCTGAGTTTTGGAGGTGCTTTGTTCCCTGCATGTTTTAAAGCTTATTCTGCAGAGAGATGATGCCACTTGCTGTAAACTTTGTTACTTTTACTTTTTTATCTTGGGAAGGGACTAAGGACAAAAGTACTCAGTAAAAGAAGTATCTATAGGCACTGAAGAGTAAGGAAATGGTGAAGTCGCCTCCCTTGGCGTACTTCAGATGTCAAATGGCTACCAGTCGTTGCCATCCTTGCAGCGTGTCACAGACTGCACACTTCAGACGTAAGGAGAGCCAGCTGGGCCGCCCCATCAGGCGGTGCCTTTCTTCAGTGCTGCTGAGCCACTGAGACCCCCCTGCATGAATAGCAGGTTTGTGTAAGCAAACTAGAGCCCTCCTAAAATGCTCGGAGGAGGACGTTCCGATCCCTCGTGGGGGTTTCTCGTGCTCGTCTTGCTGCACTGCCAGCCTGGAGCCCGCGCAGAGCTGCGCCAGCCCGGGTGGAAATAGCGTGAAACAGCTCTGCATGCTGCAGAGAGTAAAACTTTAGGGGATTTTTACTGAGCAGAAAACCTTAGATTTCCCCATAGGGACCAGGGGTGTGCATGCTGAGGTGCTGGATGACAATATAATCTATAAAACTCTCATGCTAAGAGGTGTTTCTCTGTAAAGAATGAGGTGATGCTAAACAGTGGGAGATTAATCACTCCTCCTCCCCTTTCCTCCCACTTACCTCGTGGATCATTAGGCCTCAGGAAGATTTTAATTCTGCCTCTGCCATGAGTACATGAAAAAAATTGACGAGAGTTTCACCTGGCTGGTGACTAGGTCATGTTAAGATCTGTATCACAATCACCATTCATTAGCCCAACACAGCAAAGAAACAATGCGTCGTCCTGGGGGAGGAGGTTATTTATCAAGTTAGGAGGCTTTTATGGGGGGTTATCTTGTCAGCTGTATATACGGCTCTTGCTCCCTTCCACAAGAGCTACAGGATAAGCAAGAGATAGGGAAAACTGGTGCCCCTGAGAATCCCCCTCACTTGAGTGCTCACTTTACAACCTGGACTGCTTCCTCCTCCTTCAAGGAGGATTTCCATCGCAAGGGCTTTGGGGTGCCAATTTTAAAATGAATTAATCAAAACCGAGGTGATCAGTGCTGAAGTAATGTCTCACTCCAGTGCAAAGCCCCCAAGACCAGCCTGGGTTGGATTTACACCAGTCTGAGCCCACTTTGTGCCTGGTGTAAAACCTTTATTTACTGTAAAACCATTAGGGACTGGGCATTTGCATCCCGAGCCACAGGCTGTGATTCACCCTCAGTCATATATTGATCAGATTTTGATCTTTTCTTTATGGCAAATGGTCCTGATAACCTATTTTTGTTGATAAGAGATTGGGTGCTGTCTACTATTTGGGTTAACAGTGAAATTCTTGTGTTCATCTGCTGGTGCTTCAAGTGATGTTAATCTGTGCAGAGAATGAGGACAATCATACAGGATTTAGGTTATCAAATCAACTGAACTAAAATTCAAGGAGGGGGGGGAAACAGATTTGACTTAGTTCAAACATATAAGGTAAAACTTGAGGGCTGGAAACTTGCAAGTAGAAAAGAAGGGGGAAAAAATTCTATTAAAACCTTTCTTTATTTCATACCCAGTGTGTTTTAAAAGTACAAATAGAATTCTTAATTTACAGCCTGTAGTTTTTTGTATTATTGATAACTCAAGTTCAAACTAGCTCAGAACTTAGAAATCTTTAAGAGTAGTTCATAATGATTGCGATAGTCTTTTGCAAAAAAAGAAAAAGGAATCAATCTGACTTTTTCCTCCCAGTTTACCAAACTAGGCACCAAAACTCAGCCTTTCTTTTGCAGATTAAACTAGAAGAAATATATCACTCTACCTATTGCAAAGGTGTTTTCACTGGTACTGCATCCCCTGTGGAAGCAGTTGAATTTTAAACATTCCATCTTCTTGCTATGAAAAATGCTGTTGAAGTATATTACAAGCTATTATCAAGTTTACAAAAAAGATTCACTCTGGAGTTATGGTATTTTATGCCAACTTTCAGCTTAGACTAAACTTTTATAGCCAGGATATAAACTCCTGAATATAGGATCTTTGTAATAGAAAACTTGGCTGACTTATAGGGTCAGGAGGAGCAATGGTATCATAGAATTTATAGCCTACTCAGCTTGGATTTACACTTCATCACAGTACAATATGAGGAGCAGATGTTACAATGACAGTCCTCCCTTTTTTGTTGCTGTATAAAAACAACACACAATATAGTCCTAAAACAGAACTGCTATTTTCTTAATGGGAGAGCAGGGATAGCTCATGTTTCCCAAAAGTATTTTTGCAAGCATAGCCTTTTGCAACAGCAATGCCTCAGATACTCCCAAGCCCCTTCAAGAATAGTGGCATTGAAAATAAATCCTCTGGTTTTAACTGTGAAATTAGAGACCAGAAGCACAGGAAAATCAAAGGCTGAGCTCTCTTGAGACAGAGGCCAAGCTATGGGGGCTCCAAAAGTTGTTGGGAAGGGAAAGCCTATTTTAGAGACTGGAGACAGGGCATTTACCATGGATGGGATGGGGTCACTGAGGTTGGAAAGGGACCCTGGAGGACTCTGGTCCAATGCCCTGCTCAAAGCAGGGCCAGCAGAAGGGATAAAGTCACTTTCTATTATTCAACCATGCAAATAAATGATACTTCTGCTGAACAGCAAGAATATAGCAGTGCTTGCTCAGTGCCCAAATCAAACAGTTCAATGGCAGCTATGTCACCCTAATGCCACCTGAATAGAAACTTTTTCCCTGGATCACAGTATACTATGCATGTAACAGGTAAATTAAAGATGCTTAAGCCTTTTCCTGTCCCCTTGTGACCCTCCACCCCCTTTATATTTGCTTTGCTAACAGAAGAGAAACTAAGGGTTTCTTTAAGGCATTTAATAATTATAAAAACACTTTGTTTTGAAACCCTGGGTGTTGTGTATGGGCTTCTTTGGGGAAAAAATGATTTACATTAAAGTTTGCATCAAGTCAGAGCTCGTCCAGTGAAAGGTACCTGGGACCAGAAAGTTTTGTTGTTCTGTGCTTGTGCAGTCTGCTCTGGGGAGGGAGGGTTCAAACACAGAGCTCCCAGGCATTACTGGAAATCAAATAATGATATCAGAAAAGTCTCCCAATAATTTTCCAAAGACTAATTATTTGAGATTACTGACTACTTTATAGAAAACCATGTATGCAATTATTTCTGCCTTTATATTTTGTTGCTGTCTGTCTTAAAGTCTGCAAGGTTGAGGAAATACCAATCTCCATGCACCACCTCTTTGTGGATGTACAGGTCCCTTCCAGGCTTCAGAACCATGTCTCTTGCCATCTTCCATCTTATAACTCAACTCTGAGGAGAGGACAATACTGATAACATTAGCAAAGGAATCCATTCCAGGGGAAGACTGAAGCTTTCTAGTGGTTCAGTTTGTGCCTATTGTTGCAGTATCATTAACTACTTAGTTGCTGGTGCTCTGTGCCACCAGCAGAGTTAGCAGAGAAACAATAAGTTTTAAAATGTTTTAAATATATTCCACTCTTTAATTAGGTCCTGGCTGTGAGGAATGCTGTGAACTACCAGCGAACTCTGGCTGAAAGTTAATGCTTGTAATTTCATACTTTGGGGAAGGTTCACTGGTGTTTCCTAATGGTGCTCCTGGCCTTGAAGGTGCCAGATAATCCATGCACTAAAAAGGGCACTGATGTTGGTGTCTGTTAGAGGAGGTCAGTGAGTGGAAGCACTGAAGAGGGAAGTTCAGACTGTGTCAAGAAAAGGATACTGAAAATATGCTATTGCTTAATGTGCTTTTATGTGCCAGTGTGTACCAGAAGGCATGTACTGGGCATCCTTTGGCTGTGTGTGAGTCAACACAGCTATTCAGAGCAGGATTCAATTGGCCATGTCCTGGCTATATTATCAGTGAGGTTTAATTGGGGCTTGCAGGCTCTGTGCAACTAAACCTCCAAAATACTGAAACCTTCTCATTTGCAAAAGGAAGCCCAGACTGGCCTCTTATTTGATAAGTTCCTGGATTATATCTTTCTGGCCTTGCAAAGTATTTCACAGGAACAGCCTATCTGATGCCATTTCAACATGTCTGAATTGTACAAGTCATGTATAGATGTGATTTTCAAGATACTACTTAGGATTTTCTCAGTTTCCTAAATATCAAGTGCAGGGGAAGCAAGGACCATAAGAGTCTATAATAAGAGCTTCTCCTGACTCTATGTAAACAATTGCTGGTCATCAACCAAAACACCAGAATGGATCTGTATGACATCTGTCTAGTAAGCTGGATGCTGAAGGACAGACCAGAAGCCCTGGATTTCCTTATCAGTTCCCCTCACTTTGCTGCTTTCCTTTCCCACAACTCTGCTTCCAACCTGACTTCTTACCCTTGTGCATACAAACTCTATGTATGCACAGTTTGTCATTCCTTGATAATCTTGATGGAAGCACCAAGGAGCTATCAGCATGAAAATAAGAGGTAGGATGAGTGATTAGAAAATTTCTGGAGAAAATTATGGAGAAATCTCATAGGCAGGAATATTTTTCCCCTCCCATAATCCTGGGGATTCTAGGACTTTCAATTAGGACCGATGTGCTGTGCATTTTCACACATCAATCTTTCATTGGTCTTGCATCAATCATTCACTGGCTTGTACAAATAACTTCTCCCAAACAATATTCTCCCGTCAGAAGCAGGCACTGTCATCTGCAAACCTGTTTGAATATTTCATTGTTGCCAGATGATGTTTTTTTGTTGAGGCTTTTTGTGCATTTTCTGAATGACATGGCAAGATGCTCCCTGTGCTCTTTGCCCTAATGAGGCTGGAAAACCAAGGTAAAGCTAGACAAGTGACTGGGACTGTGTCCTAGAAAATCTCTTCTCTGTAGTCTGTGCAGGGAGGAACAAAGGGAACTGCAAACAGGGAGCACCTGTTTGACTCTAGTCCAGTCAGGTTCAACCTAGCTGATGTCAGGAGCAGCTACAGCAATGTCAAGGTCATCCTCAATAGACAGTGTTCAGCAGATGGTGATGGGAGCCCTTACAGATGTGGTTTATCACAGTCTTGTTTTCAGCTGAAAACCTTTCAAATAGTCCTGCCTGTTCCTTGGGGAGTTTGAAGGATTCACTAATTAATATATATCATGGGTAGGTACTGGTAATTTTCCTCAGCCTTCAATTAAAAAAACCCAACAACCCAACCTCCTGGCCCCGTTAACCACTAGGTCTCAGCACAAGGTCAATCCACCTATGTGGTATTGAGGGGAGACGGGCTCCGGAGGTTTTGCTAGGGGAAGAGTTCTTGGCTGGCATTGTCAGACAGGACTTATAAAACCAATTAGCTATTTAGCATAACTTATACACATGCAAAGCTTGCTTTGGCTACCTGTTTTTTCAGGAAAGTTTTAGTATATAGGTTACACTTCAGGCAGCTGCCAGATGACTTGTTTTCTGAACATGCTATTGAAAGCTCTTTGTGCATGCTCTCCAGGAGGCCATATTTGCCTGAGTCTAGGTCAGCACAGATGAAAAGGGCTTATCTGGGGAGAAGCAAAAGGTAGAACTGAGGGGAGACCTAGTGAAAACTCTGACCTACCCAACAACTTCCCAAAAGGAAGTCTGGCCACCTGTGGAAAACAGTAAGTTGGTTGATCTGAGCACTTGAAAACTAGACCTATCCAGAACTTACATCACCGGTGCAACAAACAGTAAATGCCTATGAACTGGGCTTACCCATGCCTGGTTTGGTCAGTACAGTTTTTACTTGCTTCTCAGTGAAAAGAACATGGTACTTGTAATGCAAGTGCATCTCGGATAAGGTCACCGATGAGTTTTTATTCCTAATAACACAGCGATGACCATTACTTTCTGTGATAGCAAATAGCTTCTGCAGGAACAGTGTGGTAACTTGACCCAGGTCTTTCTTAAGAGTGCATCAATAGATTAAAACTACAAATTATCACCATGTTCCCGTGACCTCAGATTTCCCTCTCAATTTACAATAGCTCCTGCAAGTGTATATTGAACTTTTTGTCTTTGTGCTCTCTCTCATCATGTTTCTTCTCAGTCCTATGCTCTTGCAGTAGAAAAGGCTTTGAAATCAATTGCTGAAATGTAGTTCAGTTTATGGTTCATAAAGGGCTTTGGGAAACCATTTTGTATAGAAAGTGAGATATATATATATAGGCAGCATATTTATTTTCTTTTCTTAGCTTTGAAAGTATGCTATTAAGCTGGCAAACCTGTCAAATATGTAACTTAGCTTACTGAAGTCCTACCTACCAAAAGGCACTTAAGTGGATGCTTAATTTTAAGCAGGTGATTTAATCCTGCCTTATACAGTTCTTAAACATGGGCATAAGTCTCACTGAAGTCAAGGCAAGCACATTAAAGTTAAGTGTATGCTAAGCATTTTGTTAAATCAAGACCTAACTTTACTTACTTTCATATCCATTCCTAACTCTAAAAAACAAGTATGTTACAAGAGGCAGTGACATCTCAACTTCTGCCCCGATTAAATAAGTTAAAAAATCATGAATCCTAAAGCAATTGCGTTGCCATCATACTACTTTCGTTTTTATGATTAATCTGGAGTTTGATATGCCTTTCTATAGGATTAATATCTTAACAGCAAGGTAATAGGTAGTATGACATTTAATCTCTTTGATTAAATTCCATACTAAAAATGTCCCATAAATAAAAGAAACAATTGAGGCAATCATAAATTATCTTCATTGTTGTGAAGTGATGGATTTAGTGGTTACAGAGGGTAAAATCTCATGAGCTCATTAAAAGCTATAAGGGTTTTTTCTTTCCACAGACCTAAAAGATGTTGTGGCCTACGGCAGGTTTTCTCACATAGCTTTCATTTAATCAGCTGAAACCTTAAGCGGAAACAGAAGATTCTGTATATATGCGCCCAATTCATTTTCCACTAGAGATGATCAGATTCAAATAGGGATCTTTTGCTTCAGGTTTTATCTTGGGGGCCTCCTGTGGGCTCAGCACTATGTGCCTAATGAAGGAGGATGTATTTTTTGGTTAATAGACAGGATCAAGTTGTTTCGGGACCTGAGTCTGCTTCATGTCTGCCACTGACCTCCGGTGTGATCTTGGACAAGTCACAGAAGGCCGAATTTTCAAAAGCTCAGCATCAACCATCAGACTCAGCTCAAAATATGTTGGCCACAACCACAGTGCCAAATTAAGTTTGGATGCAGTCCAGTGCTCTTCTGAGTGATTACCTAAAAGCATTGCAAGGAAGATACTTCTCTCTGAGTCCCTCTGAAAATCTGCGTGCGGGAGTAGGTCCCAAACATTTTAAGGCTCCACTGTGAGGTGCACCTGGAGGATTCATTTCTTCTGCAAAATGAGCAAAAGGTTGTACCCAACCAGAAGGGCTTCACTTAGTGTAATAAGGCACTATTTTTCCTATTCAGTTGAAGTACAGATGCTAAGGCAGTTTTTTCCTTTCTGTTTGACTGTAGCAGGTAGAGAAGTTAAGCGACAGAAGGGGAATAATGTGGACAAGGCTTTAATGCAAGGGGGGGGGAAGTTTTGAGGACTCTCATTAACACTTTCCTGCCTCCTGAAATCAGTTCTGTCCCTTTGACTCCTTACAATAAATTGTAATTGTCATGAAACCTGTCTTCCCAACAAGGGCAACACACATGCATGGGCTGCCCTTTAGAGTCCTCCTGCACTGTGCCTCTGCTGAGCTGCACGGTCCCCATGGTTAGGGACAGACAAGAGGCTGCTATACTGTCTGACAGTGCTAAAAAAAAAAAGTCAGCTCGTTCATGTGATTAAGGATTCAAATGAAAGGCTTTCTGTAAAGATGTGTTCTTAATATATAAAAGGCTGCCAGCAGAGAAGTCCCCCATGGTGCAGTTTGTAGGATCAGGTACAAGTTTAATAAGATTAAGTTCATGTAAATTCCTTGAAGTGTCTGCACAACCCACAACGAGGTTTTGCTGCACATTTCACCAGATTAAATGCTGCATTTTAGTGTTAAACCTAGTTCAAGTACCCATGAAAACAACAAGGCTGGCAATGCCAGAAGAACCAGGTTTCCTGCTAGGAAAATATGGTGGGAAGCCTTCTTGCAGGTGGCATGGGTGCTCTGCAAGAGACTGGGGCACTCATTCTATTTCAGCTTCCTAAAACAATAATAAGGGGGGAAAAAATGCACATACTGACTAAGAAATTTCTCTCATTACTAATCTCAGCTGCTTATAGCCTCTGTCCCTTAAATTGTGCAAAGCTTTTCTTAGCAAAGATTCATGGAAGGCAGAAGCTTGCTGACAGACCCTGATAAATCAATCAGATCTTGGATGGCTTTTTAAAAACTTCAGCCTGTTTTCCTGAAATCTGTTATTAAACATGCCCTGTTCTGACCAGCTCCTTTCGCAATGACCTCCAACATGTTTTTGCTGGAGAAGCTATGAAGGGAGAATGGACTCTCAAAAAAAAGATGCTTTGTGAGTAAACAGGCTGTAGAGCATGGCAGGGCCTCCAGACAGTGCAAAAGATACCACAGTGGCCCAGGTCAGCACCAGAAACACCTGCTGGTAGAGATCCAATAACGCTTTGGGTGGATTAACAGTGAATGCATACCAAAGGGACCAAAAAGGGAGGAAAATCAGCTTAGCTTCCCTGTGCTTTGTTTCTTTGTCTGTTTTCTCTTTGTGTGCCACCATATTGTAATTTGTTTATCGTAGATCAAGCCAGTGCAATTCTATATTACTGTAGAAACCTCACAGCAAACCTTTAGAAATTCTGATTCGTCACACAATCTGCCCAAATGCTTCCATTCCATCACCCATGTAGGTCTGGGGGTCACAGGCTCGAGTCAGGGATGGAGATGGTCATTATATTTGGTAATGTTAATCTATTTTACGCATTCTTACAAACTGAAGCAATGTATGTAACACAGGATGTCTATTTTACTAGCATCTTCACTCTGGTTACTTGCAGCCTGACTTCAAAAACCCTAATGTCTAGGGTTATTTGGAATGCTCCAGGGTATCCGAGACATCCATGTGGGCCTGGCAGATATGACCCAGGACGTAGGACTACCCAAGCCCTTCAGAAGTGGCATGTGAAGACCAGGGGGTTAAACCATGGCACCTCCAGTGATACTTTAGACGTGTTTTGGCACTTGAATCCCATTCCCATTGACTGCAGTGAGAGCTCAGACACCTAGTACGCTAGCCACTGTTATGTAGACACCAAATATAGGTGCCTCAACCGAGGAGGCTGAATCACCCCACACGAGCTCCTCAGCAGTATGGCCCAGCAGTCCCACCTGTGCTTTTGCAGGTACCTTGCAGAGCTCGTTGTAGACACTGAGCTCCTCGAGACCATTAATCATCCTGGGTAACCTATAAAACTGATCAAGCAGGAACAAAAAATCTCATTGAAATCTGGGAAGAAAACTCTTGATTTTGAAATTTTTAATTATGTTTTAGTTTACTATGAAAGCTACCTCAAAATACAAATTCAGAAGTTTCCTTATGGGAATATTTTCATGTTTTTGGACACAACCCCCCTAACCCCTCCACCCCCACTTTTCACTAAGACTGAATTTGATTTAAAACCCTATTTTCCTTAGGAAATTCAACACAGATTTTTCACACCACCTTTGTTATTCAGGCTGATTGTGCTCCAGGCAAGAACTAGTAGAATTAGGGGGAACTGATAGCTACCAGGACAATTTCAGAAATCTGTGACATGACCTGATGAAATGATTTATTTGCACCACCCCTTGACAAAGAAGATACATCATGTACAAGGAGAGAGGCAGCCTGGCATCTGAGGTCAATTCACCAATGTTCCCACCGTGCAGAGACGGGATAGGCTTAGATGTGCAGAGCAAATGAAGTAGTTTCTTTAATAAAGGCAATCAGTCCCATCTTCTTTGAAGCCAAGAGAATTCTCCCATTTATTTCAATATATCCTGATTTATAATATAAGGTAAGCACCAACCTCAGGTAGCTGAGTGCAGTTGCTTGATTCAAACCAAAGTAAAACATGTCTGACTGCTTTAATACTTGTTTGGAAGGTAATAGTTTAGAATGGAGTGAGCTGGAACAAGAAAAATTTTGATGCAATTAAGCCTTGATTATTTTTGTTGTTCGTTTCATTTTGCATTTGTTCTAGTTCCTTTTCTCCAAAGAGACGGCTTCATTATTTGTTGGTAATCACGATTTGCAGCTAGAAGTGTAGTCCATACAGCAAACACAGTATGCGTTTACTGTTACTCCTTTTTGCTCTCCCCG
This sequence comes from Phaethon lepturus, assembly GCF_000687285.1. Classification (NCBI taxonomy): domain Eukaryota; kingdom Metazoa; phylum Chordata; class Aves; order Phaethontiformes; family Phaethontidae; genus Phaethon; species Phaethon lepturus. Next base: position 190,502 of record NW_010513889.1, read on the forward strand.
TGTACATTCACACCCTTGTGCCATATGGGTCCAGTTTTATGCACTTTTAACCAGTGAATTTCCAAGGTTTGTGTGGGTGAGTATTTAGAAGACAGTCCTTGTTTACCTTTACTGTTTGTACATCTATTGAGCCTGGTGCCCAGGAGATGCTGAGAGCATCAACATTTGCTAACATCACTGGCAAATAAAAAAGGCTCAGGCCTTGGTCATCATCTTCCAAAATTTTGCTCCTATAGCTTATTTCATGCAACAAAACTGCCATAACCACAAGGATTATCACTAGAGTCACATTGAAGGGGAGAGCTAGTGTTTTAGCCTATAGAATCTCAGAATTTGTATCCGTATTTAGGGTTGATTTAGAGGTTATTCTCTGTGGGGGTTTAGGGCTCTCCTGTTTTTTTCCTTCCCCCTTAAGTACCGCATAAGTGTATTTCAGGTTGGCTTGAAGAGCTGTTCAAAGGATCAGTCTGCATATTTACTTGCTTGTTCTTCTAGATGTCATTTAGTCTAGTTGTAGCAGATTTAGAAAATGAGGTGTAAAACATAAATCAGAACAGGGACTTCTGCAGTTGCTGGCAGTAGCTGCTTGAGCTGGAGGCTTGAATGGATGAAAGCTCCAGATATGCTGCAACGTGCATCAGGCAGCAACTGAGCAGAACCACGAATTCAAAAGAGGGATTGAGCTAGAGAGAAGGGATTTGCTGGATATATTTCAGCAGACCAGGATATAGGATTTGATGGCATCCTAGGATTGACCCCATCAGTGTAGACAGCCTTGAGGACAAACACTGTATTTCTGTTATGTATTTGCAAATACCCTGGAGCAGTAGGCTCCAGTCACAGCCAGAGATTTTTTTTTTTTTAGGCTTGACAATAAATACTGATAATACTTAGCATTTATCTGCCAAGTTGAGAATTACTGGTGCTGGAATCTTTGGCTGTTTTAGTTAATGAGAGAACAGAAGTAACACAATCTGCCTTCCCCAGCCATTCACACCTTCACAATGAAACCTGAGTTTCCAATGCTCCTGGTCCCACTGTTGTGTAGGTTTTCGTTATGCTATCAAGGTCGTATGATAAATAGGTTTAAGGAAAATTCTTCACTTCCATAGATCCCATGGGCAAAAAAAGAAGTAGGGCTAAATATATGAAATAAATTATTCATTCTGAATTATTTACTCAGCTCCACTTATTTGTTTCTCATTTACTTCCTTCTTTCTTACACTAGATCATTAATCTTCTTTTTTCCTTAAAAGAGATTTCAAATGTTTTTTTAATCACTTTGCACATATCAAATGCTGTTAGATATTACCATCATGCTGCTGTCTGGGAAGCCTACAAATAGTATTGTATACATTGAAGTAAATAAACCTCATTAGCTTTGTTAACTCCATTAATCATGGTCAATAACATTAATGAAGCATACTTTAGCATCACTGTCAGAGTTTCAGGACTAATTCATCTCATTATTAACTTTTGTGGAATTACAGCCCTCTTCAAATTTATCCCCCAGTACTATCAAATTTAATGTGAGGTCAACACTTTCCCCATGAATTTTTGAAATGTAAATTCAACAAAAAGGGGGTTTGGAAGCTTTTTGGAAGGTTTTGGGTTTGATTGCAAAAGGGCACAAGAATCTGAAAGTGAGGAGGACTGGCAATTGAAAGGGAAATTACACAGAATTAAACATCTACTTTTTTGCTTCAGTTGCTACACTCCAGCCTCCATGTGATGGAAGTGTCACGCAAGTAGTGGTGGCCCAAGTCCAAAACAGGGCTTACTCACCGGTGAGTCCAGTCTGACCTGCAGATGTTGACTTAGATGTTTGAAGACCCTTCCAACATGCTGATTTAGTGGTCTCTGATGCACATGGACGTTTCCTTACAGGTTGTCTTGGATACATTTGTGGACTAGGTTTTCTACATTTGAGGGTTGTAGGAGGGTGTTATCAGACTAACGTATGAGTCTATTTGTAGGCTGCACTGAGACAGTTACATTGAGTAGATACTGTATTGTGCAGGCCTGACATGATAGAGTTGACTCTATATGGAACTACAGAAAGATGAAGAGTTTATTTTCATTAAAATTTTGTTTCTTTTTTGTCCAAATGTTGACAAAGCCAGCTTTTTCTTAACTGTATAACATTTCTAACTGTACTATTTGCACATATATCACATTTCCTGAGCATTTTAAAATTTAAAGCAACACCTTTAATTTTACACTAATACTGTTTTCTGCTTTTGATGCTATTTTTTTATTTTCCATATATCTGCCATTCTGTTTTCTGGTGTGGATTAGTATTGGTAGGATCTATAATACCTTGGTAAAAAGACATGTTTGCCAATAAATCTTTGCAGCTAAAAGCAGGAATAACCAGTGATATAAGAGCCAGTATTACAGCTAGACTTGATAAGTATCTAATCACATTAATACATAGAAGCCTTCTGTATGAGGTATCCAAATCTTCTCAAAGCGCCTCTCCTTACAGTTTTTTCCCATTCCCACATCATAAAAACAGATCAGTTGCTCATTTCAAAAAAGCTGACCTTAGATAAACACAGTTCCTGTATTTCAGTCCCCAGTTATAAAACGTTGAATGTTAAACATCTGTGTTGGGCTTGAGGTCAATTAGTTTGAATTTTCTTTTAAGAAAAAAAACAAAACCTGAAGCATCTCCAATGTGGCATTCCCTCAGGCAGGCAGCCTTAAAGCCTTTCCCCACTCCTCATGCTTTGCAAAATACGACATTTTTGTTCTTACATAATTAGCTGGCAGTAAGGTTTGGGAAAAAAGGGGGGCAAAAGACACTTTAAAGCTCTGAGTAGTGACTCGTCTGAGTCTTCACATCAGTTTCCTTTAAAGAGCTCTGTGGCTAACTTCCCAGCTTTCTTCCAGTGACTAATGGTTGGTATTAGTTTAATGGGCCATAGTCACTGATTGGATCATAAAATCAGAAATTCCACTACTGAAGCTTAAAAAAAAAAAAGCTATTGAAGAGGAAGTTAAAACTCGGCACAACAATACAGCATAACGTGCATCTCCAGGCCCTCCCTTACAGAGACAGCCTTTTCTGATCTTGCTGCATTTCCCTATGCTGAAAGGAAGGGATTTTTTTTTTTCCCCTCAAGAAACCCAGATGTTATAACCTCTTAAGCAAAATTCTTTTTCCTTTTTTTAGAAGGGAGAGCAGGGCTGAGGAGCTATCAATGAAGGCTGCCATGGGACAACCCGGAATTGTTTTAGAATCGTGAAGAGCCCATCAGTTTTGCCAGAGACACTTCTGTTCTCTGGCAGGCTGGTACATTGGCCTGAATTTCTAAGGGAAGAGGCTACAGATGAGAGCAACTTCATTATTGCAGTGCTTTATTGAAGTCTTTGAGGGATAACTAAGAAACTATTTAGATTGACCTTTACAGCAGTGGCCTGAGGCTCAAAGCAATGTGGTAATATTCATGGCCAGTAAAGCTCTGCTGAGATACTACATGGAGATACTACTGTAGCAGGTGGGAAGGAGGCAGATTGTTACAGCAGTGGCCCGAAAGATTTCCAGGTACGATGCCTCAGAGATTCAATGAGCACCAGTGACTGGAGGCTGTTTTCAGCCCTACTTGTATATCTTGCTCCTGCTCTGCTTAGGTGGTGAATTGCCACGTGCTGCAATGGTGACATCTGCTTATTTAAACTTTAATGTCTGATATTGCAGGCATTTGCCACGTCTGGCTTACAATCTCCAGGAGTAGGGTGGACAATTTTATGGCAGGGAAAAGAAGCATAAATTTAGGGACTAAGGGCATCTCTGAGCCCAACTGTCAAGGGGAGCAGGGGAAGGAGGAAATCAGACCTAGACATGGGTCAGAATAAAGCGTGACCAACTGCAGGCAGATACATGTGGTGAATCAGGTCCTGAAACTCATGAGATTTTAAAATAAAATTGGGTATTTTTATTTGCTGTCTGTTTTAACAGTTCTCCTGACAAGCCTCCTGTTGAGCTAACATACAAAATCAGCCTGTGGTGCCAAAAAAGGGGATGGTCCTTTCTAGCCCATCATCACAGTGATCTTGTATAGGAAATGCCCCCCTTTTCCCTGAAGAGATCACCAAATTATTCACCCTTCTTGGGTTCTCTCTGTGGCAGGTGTTTTTTGTTCCTCCTTTGCTATTTCTATGCGACCAAAGCTTTCTGGAAGTGGTGGTCAGTGTAGTCTGAGGAGACAGAGGAAGAATTTCCTCTGTTTGTGATTTTCTTTGCTAGTCAGAGAGCAGCAGTCCCAGTAATGGTATTTGGTTTTATTTTTTCCCAAGGAGTCTGTTCTGGGAGAGAAGAAACCTTTGCCCGTGTGGATGGGAGGGAAAGGCACTGAGCTGGACCTGTGTGGTCCTTGGAGTCCTGTTGCTGCAGATACAAAAGTGAAAAACCCACTTGCTTTTTCACTCGGTGGGGCCAAAGCAAAACCCTGAGTGGCCTCTGGAGATGTGGAACTCAGGTGAGATTGGCCCCTTGCTTGCCAAGACATTGGCTTTCCACCAGAGCCAAACCTTCCAAACAGAGCCCTCCCATGTCTGTCCCCGAGGGATCTCCACTCCAAGACATGACTATTTGAAAAGCACGTGTTCATAGTGCCTTGGCCAGCATTTCCGTATTTGAAGCTGCTTTGCCTATTAGAGCCATAAAAAATTCACACAAGTAGTTTTTGAAAGCAAATACCTTCTGGCTTTCTTCTACTTGCATTTTGCTTTGTCTTGTAACTTTTAGGTTGTATTTGGTCACATTCTTACAGCTTCTCTTTACAGCTGTGAAAAATGAACTTTACAAGCAAGTGGAAGTTGAAGCTTGCTTGGCTCAAGAGTGGGGGCTTTAAAATAACAAAGTATTTCAAGACTCAAAATCCAGAACATGAGTAGTACCAGCTGACTGGGATCTCTAATGCTCTTTTTCCCTCATTATGGACTTGCTCAGGAACATTCATCGTATCAGCTATTTGCATTTGAGTTTTAGCTTCAAGAAAGTGTGAATCTCTTAATGAAACATAATTTCCAGGGACAGGCCCCCAATGTGGCATGTGTCAGAAAGGACAGACTAGGATGTGGATGTTTTTACCAGGTCCATTGCAACACTGTTCTCGGGACTTTCCGGGGAGGGGAAAAAAAACCCAACCAAAAGCTTTCACAGAAGTTCCGGTTATTTTTTGCAACAACAAAAGTCATACCTGACAGCCCATGCAAGACTTTCTGCAACAGGGAAGTGGAACATCTGAAGTGTCCATCCATCACACAGTTGCACAGCTGGATTCTGCCTTTCCTACTAAGGGTAGTTTCCACTCTGTGTATAGTCAGACATTAGATGCAGTGTGAAAGCAGCACGCTACCAATTTACTATAACTTTTAACCTTTCTTATCAACCGAAACTCTTAGAATGTTGCCCCACTTCAGAATCTGAGCCAATCACATGAATTTTCAGACAGGTCTAGCTTTGCAGAATTGAAGTCCTTCAGATGAGTTTTCATCCTTTTGAACAGAGTGATAACCAGAGTATGACGTGAGGGGCTCAAGAACTTAAAAAGGGTTCATTGTACTTCTGAGGAGCAAATTTCAGATTCAGGACGAAGGTCCAGTTACAATACAGCTTGACAAAGATTTGCCATCTGCACAGAAATGTAAGAGTGAAAGGAACTTCCTGGATGACAAAGTTTAGTCCCCTGCTAATACCTGCATTATATAATCCCTGTTATATTTAAAAAAAAAAAAAAGGGTTTACTGTAAAGGGACTTCTATTTTCAAAAAAAATAGATTGAGGCTTAGTAAAAAGGAAAAGACAGGATTGAAAAAAAAAGACAGGATTTTCAGTTCTGGCACAGATAGGCAGATAAGCCTTGAAACAGGAAACATAACAGCCTTAGTGATCTTCTGTGTGAAATCAAGGTCACTGAAGAATTGAAGGAGAGCAAGGTGAAAGAATCAGTCGCATGCCCAGCAGAAGCAGATATGAGCTCCTGCTCTCTTTCATACTAACTGGAGAAGAATACAGGAGGTAGTGTAGGAAAATACTGTCTGCAGTGATAAAGCATCCTGTAAACCTTGTAATTTTGTGCCTCCTGTGAAGTATGCCAGAACCACAGCAGAAGCAGCACATGCCAGATTTGACTGACACTTTGCCAAGAGAAAGTGCAAGGAATGAAAGGACTGCCATCCTCTCCTGGCAGCTCAAATATCACACAGAGATAAAGGTTACTGCTAGTAACAAGTCTCATTCCCAGGGAGAGAGCATGCAGCACCATGGCTCTTCACATATGGAAAGTGGCAGTGGAGCAGCAAGTTGGGTACACGCAGAGGCTTTGAGATTAACAGCAACATGGTTGAATTCCCTGCTGTCACAGTGCCATTTGCAGAAATTGCATGCTGTTCCTATCTGATTTCTCAGTAAATCTGCGGGGACATGGAAGGAAGACTACACTCTCTGAAAAATGATGCACCCTACAAACAGAAGCCCTTGCCTTGTCACTGTGGGAGCGTGACGCTGAGCTTCACAGTGCTTTGATCGTGCATCAGGATCAAAAATAGCACTGGCTTCTCTCAGGGGCTAAGGGAGCATCTGAAGTCTTAAGGTGTGGTGCAGGTAGGGTCATCAGAGCTCCAATTTTCTTCAGAATTCACCTCAATCTCTTGTACCTGCTTAATTAGATTGAAATGATAGACAAACCATTGATTTTGACTCTCCCAGTTCCACTCCCTGCTGCTAGCTGAGTTTTTCACAAAAAATTAAGTATGAAGGAGAAGAGACTTCATTAAATGTTTAGAAGCTTTGGGAATGGATTGTTACGCTAGGCAGAATGAGCAATCCTGCATTTTACTTACTGTTAAATATTTCACCTTGATCATCTTTAACAGTTGTTAGCTTGTTAACAATTAGCCACCAAGACATCTTTGATGTGCAGATCTTGTCTATAAGAAGCCAGGAAAACTGAACATGGTTTGGTCCTCTCGGGGTTAGAGGGGACGCCAGTGAAATCACTCTTCTTGTGGTGTTGCTTTATGCCCAGAAGTAAATCTGGTTGGTGACAGATGTGCTCTACCTTTGCTCTCTGAAGAAGAGAGGGGAAAAAAAAAAAAGTAAAAGCAAGAGCACTTCCAGACTTTCTGCCTGAATGTTCTACATCTCTTGCTAGTTATTTTCCAATCACTAGCTTGAAAAGTCACTGGCTTTTAGCTTTCCATAATACCCATCCTTCCCTCCTTTCTTCCCTCTGCCTTTTTGTCTGTCTGCCTATCAATAGACTGACAGGATTAGTATAATGCTTGATTGAGTGCTGGTTGTCAATCAAACCTCCCTGCCTTAACCACAAAACAAGTAATCTGGGTAGCAAATTCTCTCCCAGGTAGGAGGTCTGATGGGGGGAGGGATCAGTTCAGCCTCCCAAGATTTGCCCTTATGAAAGAGGGGACAAAATTGCCACTTCTGATTTCAGCCCTACTTTTAAATCTGGAACATCCACATTTGCTGGCTTGCGACGTGCACTATGTAGCTCCCCACTATGATGCTCCCCACCTCTTTGACAGGCTTAGTGATGCTCTTCCTTTCCTGGTTAGGAAGGTTGAATTTTTTTCTGGTTTTCATTAGCTTGATCCCCTCAGTAGCCCAGCGAACTCTGCAGCTGGAGCAGGGGAAGGATGCGGGCGGTTTTCCCTGCCTTGCTGTGCAGGAGGCTGCAGCCAGACTCGCGTGCGTGCTGTGCCATCGCGCGGTGCTGCTGCCGCACTGCCAACCCTCCGCGTCCCGGGGACCTGCGCTGACCCAGCCCTGCCAAATGGCTAATAGCCCATAAATACAGCCCTCAAGCCTGCCTGCATCCCTGTGAGCTGCTGCAGCCTGCAAAGCTTCCCATAGACTAGTGCATTAAAAGCTCTTAAAGGTAAAATAGCAAGTGGCCAAGGAAGAAGGTGATGGGATCTGCCCAAAGTAGAGTTTGTGCCTGTCCCCACTCCCAGAGGCAGCAAAAACCCTGAATGAAGGGATTCATTTTTGTTCTACAGAGCTGCTGTTGCCATTTGGATCTGGGAGAGACACAAGGAAACTGTATGATTTTTTTAAGCACCCGTTACCACTACCAGTGAGCAGCTGTTGTCTGGTCCGTTGACAATTTCAGGGTGTAGGGCAATATTCTGCACAGTTGTCTCCTGTACTCTGGCTCCTGGCTTGTGCCAAGTTCTGGAAAACTTTATTTAGCACTTCTTACTACATAACTGGTGGTAATGTTAGTGAGGCTAAAGACTGTAGGAAATATGTGCCTAATGGCATTCTAACATATTTTCTAAATTGCATTATGTTTTTCAGGAGGCTCCACCAGGAAATAATCTGTCTCATAGATTTGAACCCGCACAGTTTATCCTGGTTTCCTGAAGAAGCAAAGTTTGCAGGAGTGTAAGTATCTTTGCCATTCTTTCCTTCTGTTTGAATTTGTTTGACACAGTAGAAGTTTCAAAGACCTGAAATTCCCATACATTTTGCAAAAATAAGAAAAGATCAGAGAGATTTTACTAGTGCTTCTACCCAGAAGAAAGAGTGGAGCATAAACTGACCCTTGATTAGACATCAAAGTATGTACTTGGGAGGGCAGCTGGAAGACATAAGTCCACAGAATCACTGTTTCCTTTTGATGCGCTACTTGCAAAATGACATGTTGTTCTTTCCTATGCACGCAAAGACAAAGCAACAGAAAGTGAACATCACAGGTGGTTCTCATACTGGTGCAATTTCCTAACCTGAGTCATTTTTATTAGATCATGGCAATACCTTGAAATTGTTAGAATGGTGTCTGGGCTGCCTTTTTGATCTAGAAGATTCTGTTGCCATTGCCATTTTACAGTTTATTGTAACAAGAAAGCACAGACCCTGAAAAATCTATGATCCAATATTCATTCCTCAGGAATATTTATATTCTTGTAAATGTACAAAGAAAGAACTCTTCCAAACTATTAACTTGTTCAATAAAATTATTTCATGTAAGGCCACATACAGGTATCCATGTTCCTAATGAAGAATAGTCTTCTCGGTGAGTTGTCACAGTCAAGCCAGCAAAACAATTTTAGAACAAAATTGCCTATTGCCTATACATAGTAGGGAAATCTTAAAATCCATTCAGAAAAAAAAGTGTCCAAATGCAGACCGAGAGCAAAATCACATAGCAGAAATAGAGATGACACATTACCAGAAGACTTGAAAAAGAGACAACTGTATCAAATCACTCTGCATCGGTTTTATTGGTCTTTATTAATATTAAAATCTTTTGAACCATAGGTTTGTGAGTCATGATGTAACAGGAAGAACATGCCCATACTACAGCAAGTCAAAATAAGTTATTCCTATATAGCCATACCCATTCCTCTTGGTTCATTTCACCTCTTCCTTCCTACACTAATTGTCTTTATGAAGTTTTTCTTGGAGTCTCTGTTCTCTGGCAATTTATTTTTTTTCAAGTGATGAGGGGCTAAGGTTTCCATGCCAATTAGCAATACAGTCAAATCCATCTTGCTACTTTTCGCTTTTTGGTTTTATTTCAACTTCTCAATTCCATCTGCCTCTGACTCCCTGAAACAATCCAGTTTAGCTTGAAGATTTTTTTTTCTTATTATTAATACAATGGCTCGTTAGATTAATCTCTGCTTAAAATTCATGTCCTTCTCTCTCACCTCTGGGAGGCAACCGCTGAAAAGTGGCCTCCTCTGATGTCTGTTTACTAGCTGCTGAAGGTCACTTTCTGAAAAACCCATTTCTTTCCCCAAAAGTCAAAAGGTTCAGGATGGATGGATTATCTGGTCCTTCTTGTTTATAGCTTGTTGGTTTAGGTTTGAGGTTTTGGGCTGTTTGGTTTTTTTTTTTTTTTAATCGGAGATTCAGAAATGCTTGCTGGGGTTCAGTGTTTGTTATTCAAACTGTGTGCGCCTTGACAAAGCAGCTGTGCTCTGAAAATGATGACATTTCTACCCCCCTGGGCTGGAAAAGGAAACTTCTGTCCAAGCTCCAAAGATCTCTAGTGACATTAAAAGAGATTTTCATGAAGTGGAAGGCAAACACCATTAAGAGCTGTTATTTTTGCTCTTAAGAAATTATGCATATTTAACAGGATGTCTTTGAACTCGTGCCACCTAAGTAGAAAAACAAACAGCTTTTTTGAGAATTTGAGGATTATTTTACACGAGAATGTAATTTGTTTAAATGGAAATGAATATGGATGAGGATATTTGAGTAGGTTCAGTGTGTTCGTCAGTCACAATTGCCAAGCAGGGACTAATCTTGGTGATTAGTAAGGGTAGTGATAAAAACATGCTTGTACCCAATATGCCTCCTGATTGGCAGTTTATTGCTCTTAGAGGACCAGATGTCAAAAGCCATATGCTAATACTCAGCACAGAACAATCCTCTGGTTTACGGCGTAAAACGCGCCGTCGCCGGCACTGCTGAGCAGTGAGCGACCAGAAAGGCGAGAGCACTTTCAGTGACAGGAGCATTTGCTGCAGCAGTTGGCAGAGGGGGAGCGGGGGGTCCTGGGGCTGCTCCAGGCTCTGCTGCCGACTCCCGGCATCTTACACCAACCATCAGGGAAGGGAGGTGCAATATTCTACCCAACCTGCACTTTGTGCTTATTTAGACTAGGAATTATTGTCTTTTTATGCAGCACCTGGCACAGTGTGGTTCTGCCTCGTTACTGGAGGTGCAGCAATGGAGTTACTAAATCAGAATTTAGAAGTGCATTATGTAAGAAGTGCATGGAAAAAAAAAAAAGACCTGCGGATATCAATGACTTAAAATGTCTTTTGTTTACATAGGATTTCAGCCCATGATCTTCCTGAGTTGGGAAAGTTTACGTTTTACTGGAATGATGAGTTTCGAATACAGAATTAACAGTGAAAAAAATTCTCTCTTAACTGGTACCTTTAAAGGTGGTAGTACAAGCGGGGAAAAAAAAAAAGTGGGAGGGAAAAATAAACCCTTGAACCAATTCATTTATACAGAGGGAAAACCAACTTCGGCTATCAGTTAAACGTTCCAGCCCCCAAAATCAAAGTGACACTAGGTTTGACTGAAGGCAGTATTAGGGTCAGTTTATTCTGGTACAATTTTCCATGTGCCGAATATATTAATGACAACAATTACTGGTAATGCTAGTCATAATGCCAAGGAAATAAGCGCTAAAGCCGTCAGCACTCACCTTCCACCTGACCAGATGAAAAGGGGCAGCAATGGGCAGGTTCCTCTCCCCACAAGCCAGGCTGTGGCGATCCGGAGAACTAACAGGATTTCCAGTCTCCAGCCGCTGCCAGAAATAAACCACCCCAGCAGGCTGTTATTAAAGGCAGTGGTGTTCTGCAACATGCTGCTGCAGTTTCCTTAGGATTATTCTGAAGTTTCAAGTCCTTCTGATTTGACGGTTTATGAAGAAAAACTTTTCTCTTTCAAAGATCATTTGGGCTGAACTGCATTCACAGTGGCTCTTCTTAAAGGCTGCTATCCTAATTTTACATCCCATTCTCTTGTACAGAGACTAAGAGGAGCACAATTTTGTGCCGGCATAATTTCATCTCCAATTGCATCTGCAGCCATAGCATAAATGAGAAGTGCCTCTGATTCATCTCCATTCCAGGCTCTCTTTTGATGCAAGACGAGAACAAAAACCTTACACAAAAGATCACAGGAGTTATTTTCTTTAAGGACAATACCTGGGTTTCTGTGTGTTGGAAGAAGCTCGAATTTCAACTTGGGGAGTTGGTCTGGAGTACATTTAAATTGCAAGAGAAGATACACAGGGACAGTCCTCTCTTGTACAGGTGTCGTACATCTGGCATGAGCTTCCTCTTCACACTAGGGCTTGTGGGACTCTGTCTCGTTCTGAAGGAAGAACTGATAACATGCTCTGGGGGAAGGAGATATTAATCCAGTTCTTATGCTATCCCCATCCCTCTTTCTTTTTTCAAAGGAGCAATATAGTGAGGTCATATGTTTCTCTCTAATAGTCCTCTCATTTGTGCCATTTTATTAAATTCTTTCCATGACTTGTGTAACCCCATGCTAATTCAGGGGGGCCTAATAGGCCATCACATCTCCATTAGCTTCACCTTGTGTTACTCTTGCAGGGTGTGTCACGCACAGGGAGGACTTAACAGGAAGGAACTCAATGGGGGAAAATGAGCTCTAGGAGGCTGTCCTGCTTTTGTCCGGGCTAGAGTTAATTTTCTTCCTAGTAGCTGGGATAGTGCTGGGTTTTGGACTTATGATGAGAATAATATTGATAACGCACTGGTTTAGTTGTTGCTAAGCAATGTTTACACGAAGTCAAAGACTTTTCAGCTTCTCATACTGCCCTGCCAACAAGAAGGCTGGGGGGGGCACAAGAGGCTGGGAGGGGACACAGCTGACCCCAGCTGGCTGAAGGGATATTGCATACTGTATGACATCACGCTCAGTATATAAGCTAGGGGGAAAGCTGGCCAGGGGCTGCTGCTCGAGAACTGGCTGGGCATCAGTCAGCAGGTGGTGAGCAATCGCGTTGTGTGTCACTTGTTTTGTATATTCTATTATTTTCATTATTATTATTATTATTATCATCATCATCCTTCCTTTTCTGTCCTATTAAACTGTCTTTATCTCCCCCCATGAATTTTACTTTTTTTTTTCCCCAATTCTCTCCCTCATCCCACACGGGAGGAGGGGAATGAGCAAGTGGCTGTGTGGTGTTTAGCTGCCAGGTTAAACCACAATGATCTTGTACATCTGTAGGAGACAGAAGTGTTTGAGGACTTGGATGTGTGATGATCACACATCCTTGGTATACAGATTTTGCCTGTCCTATTATTATTGGTTTTCCCTTTTTGGTTTTAACTTCGTTGGGAGATGACATTGGCGGAACATGTTGGAAGGCCAAGGGCTGCAGAGGATGCTGTTGGAGCAAGAGGTACTGATTGCTGATTTTGGGGTTGTGACAGTTGATGGAAAAAGGAGGCTCATAATGGGTTCTGCAGGGAGCGTGCATACTCCTGCAGGAAGACAGGTGCCCCTTTTTATAGTAAGATAAACTGGGGTTGTGATAGTTGATGGAAAAAGGAGGCTCATAATGGGATCTGCAGGGAGCGTGCATACTCCTGCAGAAAGACAGGTGCCCCTTTTTATAGTAAGATAAACAAAAGTTGCAGACTGTGCTGTCAGGGAATGATGCATAGAGCAAGACATGGAGGTATTTCAGAGGACTTTGAACCTGGGCTGGTTTGGAGCCTGCCAGCTGGGAAATGCCAGCTGAGTTAGTATGCAAGCTTTGTGCCAGACTGTTGAGGTGCCCTGTAACACCTTAGCTTTAACACACTTTTTGAAAGCTTGTTTAATATCTCACTAAAAAGCTTTGATGAGGTGAAACTTCAGTAAGAATGGAAAGACTTGCCTACTGTCTTAGGGTGGTGAGCAGAATGTGCTCTGAGCTGGTCCAGTGTATTTCTAGAAGCGGTCCTGTGCTGCTTGAACATTTCCAGTGTTGTTTGGTCTGGTAGTCTTATTAACTGCTTTTCTAATATTGTATTATAAATCCATTAACTGATTTGGTTCTGGCTGTAATATTGACTTGATGAGTGGTGTTCCACAGTCCTGGTTTTTAAGGATACTAGTTAAAGAGTTGATTGAAAAGACTGACAAAATTACAGTGGTTTGTTTATGGGCAGCCAAACTTTTTTAAAGGATGTAGGCTAAAAAGGTTTTTTCATGAAGTAAACCCACTTGTAGTTTGTTCTTTAGTTTTACAAGGGAAAAAAAAAAATCAGCCTAGATTGAAACTTGATAATGATTTCTCTGTAGAATAAACAAGAAATGCTGAAGCCTTCTTCCATGTGTTACAACTAGTCCCTTAACAAAATTCTTTACAAGCTCTGTAGAGACAGAGAGACTTTTCTCACGTACTTCGGTAAGGTGATCTAAATCAATTACTTAAAAGTCCAGAATGTTGCGTCTCAGAAGAGCCTCGTCCCTGAAAGTGGTTTGCAAAGTCACTTAAAATCTTGCTGTAAATCATAACTGATTAACCCCTTTAAACACCAAAACATTTATAAGAATCTAGCTGAAAATCATGAGTTGTCAAGAACTAAATGGTTGAGGGACTCCTGAATTATCCTACTATTCAGTCAGATCAAATTTTTTGAAGAGGTAGGTATATAGGGAACCATAACTGCACACAGAGATAATTATCTCTAGAGATGTTAATTCCTGCCTGCTAAAAATCACTTGACTTCAGACTTAACAAAGATGAAAATTCCCTTTCATTTGCTACACTGCCATATATTCTGCAGCATTAGCACTAATACAATAGATATGTTTTATTTTTTCAGCATATACTCTAGGAGTTCATCTAATTTTTAAAGCTTCTGATGCCTCCAAATGTAACAATTCTGGGGGGAAAAAGTCTTTCAAGTTTTGGGTCACTTAGTCTTACCAAGTAATGCCGATGCTACGAGTCCCAGCCCTGTAAGCCCTTAGTTTGCAGTTCTTTTGAAGCACCCTTTTTACATCTGAGTCACCTTGCTAGCAAGTACACTTGGTCAAGGGAGGATGGTGCTCTCAGGGTGGTTATTCAGGGTCTGTTGGTTAAGCTGACTTAGAATGACCCCAGTATGGCTGAGACTCTCTATACTCATTTGAAACCCCATTCTTTATCCTGGCTCGATTCCCAGACAAACCCAGAGCCTACTTCATGAACACAACAAGGCTGACTTGTGTCAGTTTGGGAAGCCCAAAGGAGATTATTTCTTAAATGGGAGCTGGGGGACCCCTGTTAGCTAGAAGAGGCTCTGGTTAGGACACCATCTCCAGATGCTCCAGAGATGCACTGGGCTGTGCTGAGCATCCCAGGCTCCTGTGTGAAATGGCAGCAATTGAAGACAAATGACTCTGGGCAGGGGGGTGGCTGAGCTTTATACACTTTCGTAACATTTTTTGTGGGTGAAAACAGCATCCTGGTGTCTTGAGGGATGTCTACCCAGTGTGAAACTGAGACTCTGCCTGGATGGATATTGCTAGGCTTGCCTTCTGAATGGATTGTCCTGAAAAGTCAACAGAAGCTGGACAGGATGTGGTCGCATGATTTTCCTGACACCCTGATGGTTTTTTACCTTAAGGGCTTATTTCATGATCTCAGCATCACTCTTTGCAGGGTCTTTTGAGAAGCAGCTGTCACCTTGGCCTACTTTGTGTCATCTCCCAATGGTGGGGGAGAAGCAGATGGAAGCTTTGGGATGCTTTGCTTTTTAGATATAGTACGTTAAGAAAATAATGGTTTCTATAGCCAAGAGTGGCCTCTAGCCAGGTCAGAGGCCAAAACATTTGTTTGCAGTCAAGTGCTAAGCTTTAAGAAATGGCCAACAGTTCAAAGTATGGGTACAGAAAGAGTTTGTTGCCTAAACTCTGTGAGAAAGGTGTGGTGAGATGCTCAGCTGCAGGTAGGAGCTGCATGTAAGAGGAGGTGGTGGAGAGCTGGCTGCTGTGAGTGTCTCTTCGGTGTTTACCTCTCCCTCGGTACTCTCTAGGGAGCCTTGGCAAACCTGGGCAGCACTTCAGTCCCTCTCTCCTATGAATTTAGGGCTATATGCATCAGAAATCCAAATCCTTTCTAACTTTCTCATTTTGTTTTGCTGAAGTTATCAAAGTTATCCTCATAGTCCACTTACCCTAATTGTAATAGTAATTTTTTTTTTAAATGGAGGAAGGGGGAAACAATTTATCTATTGGCTTATTTTGATTTCCCCAGAGTATTACTCATATGTCTCAATGAGTATCTCTCACTTCCATTTCCCCAAAGTATTACTGGAGGCAATATTTTCCCAAGCGTAGCTCTTCTGAGGCTAAAGAAAAGTTAGAAACATAGAAATATCACTAGAGCTCAACTGAATTGCTTGTGCTAAAACAGTCCTTTCCTAAGCAGACTCTGGAAATTAGCCCCGTGTTCCTGGAGGGTGTTGCGAATCATTACACTTGCAGCTTTAATTTAGAAGTGCGAGTACTTTTGTCATCTCTCAAGACCTGCAAAACTATTTCTAAGGCAATTCCTGCAGCTTTTGGAGAGTCCAAACTGATCCCAGACTCACAGCAGTCTTGAAATCTTTTCCAGGTCCCCTTGCCAGCTGCTGCTCCTGAAATGGCTGGAGTGGCCATCTGTCATTTTTAAGCCTACAAATGTCAAATATCCAGGATGAAAACAATTGAGAGAAGGCTGCTAACTCTTCCCAGCTGTATCTGTTGGCTGAATGAAAAATGACCTTTCTCTGTATGCCTGAGCTGTGGACAGTCACCATCAGTGTGCTTGCGCTCCCTGATCTCTTGGCTCTTCTACCGCTCGACTGCCCCAGGTGTCCTCTGCTCACAGCAGAGCTGCCTGCTCCTCTTCCTAAATTCTTCTCCCCTAGGAAGGGAAGATTAAGGAGCTGAGTAGACGAGGGATTGAATTTTAATGCCTACTTTTCTCTAGCTCCAGCTAGGCTGTTTCCATCCTGCCTGCGCTGGGAAGTGCTTGAAGTTGAAGCACTTACACATTAGGTGGTGCTAAACTCTAACAAATGCAGTGATTCCTGGAGCTGTTACCCATCCTACTTGCTGCCTTTGGCAAGGCTCCGCACTCATCTTCATGCCGTGACTGCTGCGCTGCAGCACGGAGAGCCAGTTCAGAGGCTTGCCTGTTCGCAATTAAACTTGCCATCAAGTAATTCGAGGGAAAAAGTTTCCCGACTATTTTTTTTTCCCTAAAATTGCAGTCAATATTACCAAACTCAGGAACCTGAATTTAATGTTTCAGGACTTGCCTACCCTCAGGGCTGCTTCCAGGGTGGGAATAGTTAAATGGGGTAGGGGATGTTATCTCCAATCTGTCCGAGCCGAACTGCTCCCTCCCCTTCCCACAGAAGGTGGTCCTTCTGGCTGCTTACTAAACTGTCACCAGGTGCAACTAGAATTGACCCTGAACTCAAGCCCCAGTCAGACAGCGTTCTCTTAACCCAGGTACAGGGTTGAGGGGTCAGTCTTACAGATGGCTCCTATAATTTCCAAAGGAGTGTGCAACTAGGACCTTCTTGCACTTACCTTAGTCACTACAAGGCTGAAACTGTAGATTCAGTTCCTAATTGAAAGCTTGGAATAGATGAGGGGAATGAAACCTTATTTAATGAGTAGGAATATGAAGATACTTGAGTTGTTTTCATAGGGGATCCTAGTTAAGCTGCTACTGAGCAAATTTTACAACTGTTATTCACAAAACTACTCTGTATTATGGTTTTAATAAATCTACTTAGCTGTCAGAGATGATCCAAGGTTATGGTGGGAACAGGTATCCCTCAGGAGTTGCCTTGCACTTCCAAGTCACTTCTCTACTATTGCTCTCTTAAGCATTGAATGGGACACTGTCAGGTCCCTCTTTGGACCAAAACCCCATCTCTTCTTGCTTTAAACTTCTCCCAGAAACTTGTTGAATAAATCACCATTCTATGTGCAACAGATGGGTAGAAAATTTACCCTTATGCTCATCTTCCTGCATAAGCGGAGTGGAAATTCCCTCTGCCTCTGAAAATAGCAAGAAAAAAAATCCACAGATGATATTGTTATTTTGGATCAAGTGGGATAATCATAGAGGATCTATTTTATCTATTTTCCTCATCTGGGCCAGATGAGGAAGATATTGGAAGAGGCAGGAGATGCTGTCATGCTTACTTGACTGAGGGCTACCTGCTTGAACTCTCCTAGCTACATTTCTCTTGCATTTGAGAGGCAAGATAACGTTGAATCTGCAGTGGGTACCCAGCAGACCTGGAGACCATTCTGCAGACCATGAGGAGGGGAAGATGTCCATGATCTTCCCTGCATACTACTGAGCACACTTTTTCATACTCTGTGCACACCTGAACAAGCTGTCTCCAGGCCACGTGAAAGGTAGCGGGATGCAGCGAGAGCTGGCGTGGAGTATGTTGTACTTGCAGCCGCCCATCCGAGTTTGCAGTTGAAACATTTAAGAATCACAGAAAGGCTTCTTTGAGTTCTATTGCATGGATGAAGCTTTGAGTTAGGAGATCAGGACCTTACAGGATAATCGTGGACAGCATTAGAAATGAAGGCATATAAAATAGCTGAAGAGACGCTTTGAAACAAGCTGCCAGATAATGAATAATCACAGAGAATTTAAATGAGACCCATAGTACAGCCTTTTGTTTCTTAAGGCAAGCTACCTCTCTTGGTCTTTTTTTCCCCCTCTCGGAACAAAAGGCAGAATCAATAAGCCAGTCAATGAGACTACTGGAAACCTCTTTGAAGTCTGTGATGAAAGAGAATTTTCCTTCCTGTTTGAATTGCAGATTCCTTAGCACAAAACATGGCTGGTTCACTTCCACCTCAGCAAATCCGATTGAGGTGTCTAAGCTTCCACCCCACCCCACTGCCCGACCCTCCTGAGCGCAACTCTGAGTGAGTTCAATCAGCTGTAGCCTGTTCTGCAGACATCGTTTTTCAAAGTAGGAGCTGGATCTATTGTTTTGCCATCCGAGCTCTCAGGAAGTTTTGCTGTGGCCATTTTAAAGACTTTGCATGTTATCTGGGGCGGGGGGAACTGTTTCAAGCAGTCCTGAACTCTTTGGCTTTTAGGTTTTGCTTTTAGTTCGTGTCCAAAGGTCAAGAAAGCTGCAATAGTGCTACAATAATTTGTGGGGAAATGTTTTAAATTGCATGAAAATTAGCACTTGAGAGCCCCAAACAGTTAAGGAATGAGAGGTTAGAAACTGGTTGGGGAGGAAGAAGGCCTGATTTCTAAACGTGAACTGAGTGCTCAGAACCGTATCAGTCTTACTTTTAGCTTTTAAACCATGTAACAGGATGAAGTTGGATCTCTTTTGACTTTCTAGCGCATACTTGGAGGGCAGTGCTCCTTTGATCCTGGCAGCAAGGGGATGTTTGCTCACTACTTGGCTCTTACTTTACAAACTCACGGTTTACCTTCATTGATTTCAGAACTGTTCAGTGGCACAGCACCAACAAAGCAGTGGACAGTTATCTAGGGGCAATTACATTTTAGTCTTACAACAGACAGTGCTTTTCATCCTTTGCTGCCATACGTTAGAGACCTCGCCAGAAACATGGGTGGTCTTTATTAGTCTGCAGTCATGTACTACAAGGTTGTACTTGACCAGGGCAGCTCCCATTCAAAGTAGCCAAGACAGGGATGGCTTCTGTGCTCTGCATGTTTGCAACACCTGGCAGTCTGCTTTCCATGGAGGGTCCTTAATACAGTCACTAATTAATATTTTACCTCGTTCAAAGATGAGATACTAGGATAGCAAGTGCCAGCTAGACTAGGAACTGGCAGAGCAGAATTTAGGCAAACTTCCTCACCCATAAAAATTACCTTGCTAACACTCATGGTCTATAACCTCGTCTTCCATCTCACTGAATGATTGTTAAGCCTTCCACTGGTAAATTGTAGCCTTTCAACCCAGCAGGGCCTGCTCTCTGTCTGCAATGGTTTGTGCTGCTAATCTAGTGGGACCCAGGAGACCTGGCCTCATCCCACCCAGCAACTCCCTGTGCAGATCTTGGGTCCCTCAACTAATCCCCCTTTTAGAGGGGAAATGCGGAGTGACAAACCTTGGTAAGATGGATCCAGGATGAACGGTGTTTCAGAGAGGCCCAAGAGAAGACATCTCCACCTTCCCTCAACCTCTCCCGAATGCATTCCAAAGGACCCAGGGTATGCCCCAGGCTTCAGTCAAAGACTTCTAGTGTACCTGTCACTGCTCACAGAAATCCATACCAGCCCAGTCATTTCTGAAGGAATTTCATGCAACAAAAGTGCTCTGTTACTGCAAGTTGCCTTAAACCTTGGGTTCCTTCTGAGTTAAGGTAAAGCAGCAGGGAGTCATCCTCAAGTGGAGGGTGAGGAAGAAAAGGTTACCCAGCTAACTGCAAAACCATTCATTTTAACTGAAGGCAGGGGGGCACACTGCTTTTTTTTTTTTTTTATAGCATGGGAGAGAAAAGTGCACAGTATGTGACACTGATGCAGAGTAAATGTTTCATGAGCTGATCTCCTAACAGACGTCCCCCTGAGAGGAAGGAGCTGGCAGGGTGGTGACAGCCTGAGTGCCTGCAGGAGCAGGCCACGAAGCCTCTGGTAGCTGAGGTGGCTTCCTCAGAACCTGAGGCTTTCCCCCTTGGACTTCCATAGCTTTTTGTTAAATAAAAGTTTGGCCCCTTCTTAGCAGAAGGGTGCAGCACACCCATCAGATGCTGCACTGACAGACAGCGGAGCCGGACGGTACCGGTGATGTGTTTGGTGGCAGCTCTGAAGGCTGTGAGCCTGCTGTGAGCCTGCATGTCCTGTACTTGTGAACACACGAATAACTGAATGCTCCGTCAGACCATACTCTTATTTTTAGGAGCATTATTGCAAATGCCCTGTGTGCTACAGAGAGATCTCGGGGCCGGGGGGGGCGGGAAGGAAGTCATTTGCAACCTAATTTTAACATGGTTCACAGAGTTTGCAAACATAATAGCTTTAGAAAAACTGTGTGGGAGAAAAACTTTGGTTTAGTCTGAGACCGTTGTTATTCTACCTCTTATGCTATTTCAGTTCTATGGTGGCAGGACAGGCTAGAGAAAAGTTCTTGTCACAGCTTGCAATGAAAAGAGCCTATGTGGCAAAGGAGCCAAAAACCAGGGATAAGAAAATAGGTGATATATAACTCTGTAGGATACCTCAGCCAGGTATTTAAAAAAATATCAGACATCAAGGTATTGTTTCAGCTTCCTGGTATCTAATACAGCTGTCAATTTTTTTTTTTTTCAGAGTAATGAAGTAAATTACTCTACATTCTCCTCCTAGAAAACCACTTTGTCTGCTCCAGTTACCAGCGAACAATAAGGCATCTTTTCCCCCAAGTGATGCAGGTGCCAAGGTCCTTTTATAGTTCCACCACCAGAAAGAAGGTGCTGAAAAATCTTTCCCCTGGTAAAAGCATAGTGCTACTCACCTCTCATAAATGAGATGTAAAAGTCAATGCTGTGTCTTATAATGTCACACTGAATAAACTGAAATATTAAGCTGGCCAGAGCAGTGAGCTAACATGAAGAAACAAGGCTTGGAGCAGGGAAAAGCGAGGGTTACAACGCTTACGCTGCCAGCAAAGGGGATCAAGTTTTGTCATTTATTCCACACAGAACTTGAGCAGGATCTTAGTGTGCTCGCCTGGAGGTGCTACTGCTGCGTGGGTGGACACTTGTGTGACCGTTTTGCTACTTGTTCTGGCCCGGGCAGCTCCAGTGACCGCTGAAATCGAGGGATGGCCTGCAAGCTGTCCAATTCTGCGGCCCTCCACTTAGTGTCCCCCCTGCTTTTTGGATCCGCTAGAAAAAGGGAGGACTCTTGTTTCAGGAAGGACAGGATAAAAAGCAAGACGACCTGAATATCTATTTGTTTTTTTCTTTTATAGAAGGAATTAATCTGCAAAATTAAGCCCTCTCTAGGGTCTGTCCGCCCACCTTGGGGGGCATATCTCCTGATGCCTGTTGGTTTGAATGGCTTCAGGATGAGACCCACACTTTGTAGGCAGTGTAATCCACATTCGGGGCTTGGCTTAGCTCCTCTGAAGCCTGTGGAGCGTGGCAAACTCTAACATGTAGGGCCTGATACAGAGCTGAAAATCCCTGGGAATCCCTCCTGATCCCAAGAGCACGGCTGTCTCATCGTGGGTAAGCAAGTGCAAACACTTTCACACCATGTCTGCCAGCGAGTTACGGGACGGGCTGTGTTAGTCTCATTTTGGGTCCTGATTCTGTAAAAACACCAGTGTGTGCTTCATGCTGAAGGCAATTCTCCCCTTGCATGCTTACTGATAACTAAATGGTCAATTGGGAAACCTCATGTAGTTCTCTGGTTTTACTTCAGACTGAAGGAGAGCTGTCTGTCTGGCGGTTGGTTTTGGGTTGGGTTTTTTTTCCAATGTTCCTTGTTAAGCTAATAATAGTGTATCTATCTTTAAATGTCATCTAGCTCATTAATAAAATCTTACTCCCTAGATGTCTAAAGCTGGAAAGAACAAGGTTTATGTCCACTAGCTCATGTATCACGATCACCTATGCATCACAGGCCATTTAATACCACGTGGAATTGCAGAGGAATCTCTTCACATTTTCCCTTTGCCCAGTTCCTCAAAACTGAAATGGGTTTCTTTAATGGAAATTATTTTAATAAGTGTAGTCAATAAATTTATTACTAAATTGATAACTTCAGTAAGATAACTATCACTCACCTTAGAGGAATGTCTTTGTAGCATTTATATTATGCAAAAAGGAGATCCAGAAGTTTTCACCAGCTTGGACAGAGATGGGATTGAACCAGAACTCTATATTGCGGATGAGCCCCGGGCTTTGGCATACTAACTGTTGTGGGGAATCTTTCTTTTCTGTCCTTGGGACTGTGGAGTCCTAAAAGCTTTACTTCTGTAGCTGGTGGAAGACAAAAGCCTATTTCAAATCTGAAGCCTTTCATGAAGGAACAACATTGTATTTCTGATGATCCTAATTTTACCAAGTTCCTGTATTTTAAGGTCAAAAACTGTGAGTTTTTTTCAGATCTTATACAAAGGCATCTTGTCTCCATACAAAAGCACAAATGGGAGAGAACCCAGCCCTTCCACCAGGGATTTGTTCCAATGATAAACACTGACTTTGCCTTTCTTTTGTGAAACTTTTCCAGCTTCAGTTTTCAGTAAGTTGTTCAATTGCTGCCATTCCCTGCTAGGGTAAAACTCCAGAGGGATAAAATTTCCTGTTAACAGGGAATATTTGAACACATCAATCCATGAGTTGGACTTTCACCCAGTAAGTCCACCAACAATTTAGTAGTGTAATAAGAAGATTACCTCCTTCAGTTCCCATTCCTGTTCCCCAAATGCAATACTCATCAGTCCAAAGTCTTCTAATTATTCTCTAGGGCTTCCAACCTTTGTCCAATTGAGCATTAACTTGTACAATTGTATCTGACAACATTTTAAGTCCATTTAAATCCAGCTTCATTTTATCTTTCTCCTTTGCTATATAGTTCTTGATTCCTTTTCTTTGTCCAGCCAGCTCTCAGGACACAGGCCTCTAACCTGATCCATTTTCTTATGAATCATTAGGATCCAGCTTGTGGCTATTGGGAGCCACCTGGCAGACCTGCTTTTGTGTGCAAGATCAGGACCAGAGCTGGAAAAACAGAAGCATTTATTTGTCCAGGGTGTAGTCTGAGAGCAGCTAGAAGACTTGGGCTGTCACTAGTGTATTAGACGTGAAATACCTGCTATCTTTAACTAGGTGACTCTCTGTTGTTCATGGTACCAGTGACAGGACTGCATCAATGGGCCTTTTTTGGTGTAACGATAAATCATGCCGCATTTCTTCATAGAAGAGAAAACCCACTGAGAGAACTGATTCTGTTTGGGTGAGTTGCACTGAAGGAATATTGCTATTTTGGAAATAACCATTATTTGGTTTGATTTGATGTGGAATACAATAAAGCCCAAGCCAAATTATGCAGGGTTACTATAATTATTTTGAAAGCTCAGCATAGAAAAATTTGTAACAGCTCATGTGCTCACATCAGGGATCATTTCAATTTTCCTTTCATGAACAGTTCTTCATTCATTGCTGATTGCAACAATCTTTTAATCAAGAAAACTGTGTGGATATTTTACTCTAGCTGGTAACAGGGATTGGGGGAAAAGGTGAGATTAATTTTACAAGCTGAATTTGAGAACGAAATTTATTTAAAGTAATGATACCTGCTAAATAGAAAGAAGTGGCTTTAGAGCTTCTTTAGAAGGAAAGATGGTGTCAAATTCAGCCTTTAAACAGTGTGTTGCAAATGTGCTCCGCTCCTAGAAACAGCAACGGGAAGGTCTGCGTCACAGGCAGCCTACAGAGGCGGCTTTTCCCCATTGCTCTTCATGTGGCAGCAATGGGCAGGAGTTCTGCTTTGCTTCACCAGCAACAAATTATAAATCACTAAGTGAATGGGCCAGCACACAACAAAGCAGCTGGAAGCAAGGATCTCCCCATCCGATCTCATGAGCACAAGCTCATGCAGTGCTTGCTTACCCTTTGGTGTCCAAACCCATCATCTTACTGAGTACCTTAAAGGCTGGTATTACTTGACAAAAAAAAAAGGTGGACAGACACAGCAGCTGGCTTCCCAGACAGGTAGATGTAGGGAGGGGATAAGATAACAAGTCTTCTGTGTTCTCAAAGTCCCATACTCCTTGTAGGATACTCACCATCACAGCTGTCTGGAAAGCACTTTCCATTATTTTCCCACTCTTAATGTGAAAGAGGGGAGAAAGCCAGGAAGATCTCTTTAGATGTCGTTGTCATCAACTTTTGTGGGTTTTTTTCACTCTGGAAAATGTTGGGGTTAAAAGTGTTAGAGTTACCTAGTGAGATATGAGCTCTAGTTCATATCTAGCATGAGAATTCTTGAAGAAACCTGTTTTGAGGGTTCCTCCACAAAACACACACACACACACATACTTTTTCAATTGATAATTCAATGGTACTTCTGGAGGAAAGAAACCCAATTTTTCTGATCACTGTTTGATCAGCTCCAGGACTATGATAAATCCTTCAGGTTCTGATTATAGTCTGATGGTGTCTCCCACAACAATTTTTAAGCAGGGTTCACCCAGATATGAATGGCACAAGCAACAGCACACTTCATTACCTTGAAGAAGGCCCCATTTGGGCATCATCAGTGTCAAGTTGAGTGTTCAGCTTCATGTTGTTGCACGGCTCAGTTGCCTGCTCTTATTAAGCTGGCTTGTGTCTGCTCTGGCTCTGCTGTTGACCCGTTTGGATCCATGCTTCCTGATGGGGACACTGCTCTGAGAGTAGGATGCTACTAGACTTCTCAGATGGCCCATCTGAGGAGACAAGAGCAAAGGAGAGTTTACCCCACAGGCCTCACAACTGGTTTCAGTGACCAACTTTGGGAACGTGTGAAGGAGATGCCCAAGCTGTGAGAATCTAGTCTCAATTCAGAATAGTGCAAATAGACAGGTATGGAGCAGGACCAAAGCCCTGCCAAGCCATGCAAATATCTGTTTTGCAATAAGGAGATATAAATAAGTAGTCTATACTGAAATGGGATGCTTTGCTTTTATAAGTGGGTTGGGTTTTTTCCAATCTAGTAAGCAAAGGAAAAAACTGCATCAAAGATGCATTTTTTTAACAGTGAAGTGACACGGCTAAGTTATGTACAACTTGGGAGCTTTTCCATCAAGTGTAACAGAATATGGCCAAGATGATCCTTTCCAGGCACAGGTGGAGTGACTCCAGATCTCAAATGTGCGACTGAGATGTTTTCTTCCTCCCTGCCCCAGTAAACTCCTGGTGGCTTCATTGGGAAACTTGCATACCTGCAGAATTCAGGCTGGGGCCAGTTATTGTTAATACAATAAAAAGCAAATGAGGAATTCCTGTTTAGGTATGTCATTACTACCTGTTTTCCTAGCTTACTCTCCAGACAAATTTGGTTTAGGGGGTTGGTTTTTCTATTGTCTCTTCTGGAATGCCAATAGGGACTGGGAGACTCGAACCTATTCAAATTGATGTCTTGATAGTTCTCATTAATTTGTATATTGAGATTATTCCATAATGAGAAAATGTTTGGATTTGTCATACAGAATCAATCAGCTTTGATATGGCATACTTCACCCTACCCTGTATCTTCTATATGGAGGGAGTATAAATTGACTTCTATCATGGTGATATTTTCCTTATCTTTTTAGTGGCATGAAAACTGGCAAGTTAAATCATCTACAGAAACTCCCAGCACAAAAATGAAATGGAAATATTTAATCCCCATGGAAAAAGCTTATCACGGATGGATGATTTCCCGCAAAATCAGATTGTGATCTTCCAAGAACACAGCCTGGAAATGGTGATTTCATATTAAAGCTGAAAAAGGGAGTGGGAAGAGGAGAGAGAAGATTTTGAGGAGGAAGGGGAACTCGACCACTGGTGTTCACCCAGCCTGTGCAGTCTCAGCCTCCAGGATATAACTCATGTGGATTTAGTGTACATGTGAGCATTTCCACAGATTTTAAGCACTCCAGGCAGAAGTGCCATTGTTAGGTATTTAATCTGAAAGCAAAGAGGATCATCTTTCTTCCTTTCAAATCTAAATCCCTTGTTAGCTTAATTTCTTAAGAGAGGAACACAATCAGATGTTTTTTTCCTCCAATACAATTGAGTCAGGCTTTTCTTTTTTTCATTCCCAAAGAAAAGTACAAGTTACAAAGGAATGCTTACTCTTATTCGTAGCTTTTTTCTGATCACTGAAGTGCACGTGATGTGTCAGCTCCTTAAATCCCTTTATTCTGTGTCTGACTCTGTACTCTTATTTTCAGTCTGCTGTGCCACTTGCTGCTTTCCTCAGAGGTTTTTCTTTTAATTGCAACATTTTAAAACTTGACACCCCCATACTATTACACATCAAGACTGTCTTCTCTTAAAGTCTTAAATTTCCCACTCCTTTTAGTGGATATCTACTTCGAGGCAATGATACAATGCACTCTATTGCCTATGCCATCCTTCAGTGGATGGCATAGGAAGGAAAGGAAAGGAAAATCTCTCATGAATGGCCCAGATCACTTTCCACAACCTACAACCTGTGGGTGAACTTGGTCCCTCTGCTCCTGTGACCCAGAATTTATTTTCTTCCTGCAAGTGGCTGCATTTTCCTGTTATGATACTTCCTCAAATGTCTTGAGTCATGACACCTGGATTTCTCTTTTAGGTGGCTTCTCCACTTGAGAAATGCTGCTCTCAAGTCTCAAATCAGGCTCTCAAATCATGTAACTGCTCATGACCTTTGCACAGCTGAGGGGGAATAGCGTGGCTAGTAACCCACTTCAGAGCCTTTTATTTCTAGTTTTGCTGGTTTGGATCTTGGCTGGGGTCTGAGTAAAAACTGACATTATGTGACTGCTGTTTTTTAAGTGAGCTTGCATCTTCTATTTTCTGAAGTGGCATGGTTGATATGGAATACTGGAAATTTTGGTGACACACTGTTGTGGTTTAACCGCAGCCGGCAACTAAGCCCCACACAGCCACTCACTCATTCCCCCACGGTGGGACAGGGGAGAGAATCGGAAGAGTAGAAGTGAGAAAACTCATGGTTTGAGATAAAGATAGTTTAATAGGTAAAGCAAAAGCCATACACACAAGCAAAGCAAAACAAGGGATTCGTTCACTACTCCCCATGGTCAGGCAGGTGTTCAGCAATCTCCAGGGAAGCAGGGCTCCATCATGCGTAGTGGTTAATTGGGAAGACAGATGCCATAACCCCGAACGTCCCTCCACCCCTTCCTTCTTCTTCGTCCCAGCTTTATATACTGAGCTTGACATCATACGGTATGGAAGATCCCTTTGGCCAGCCTGGGTCAGCTGTCCTGGCTGTGTCCCCTCCCAGCTTCCCGTACACCCCCAGCCTTCCTGCTAGCAGGCCAGCATGAGAAGCTGGACTGTCCTTGGCTACTTAGCAGCAACCCAAAACATCAGCACCTTATCAACATTTTCTCATCCCAAATCCAAAACATAGCCTCACGCTAGCTTCTGTGAAGAAAACCAACTCTATCCTGGCTGAAACCAGGACACACATTCTCAACGGAAAAGAGGTCAGGGATTGAATTAGCATGTAATCTGCATTCCTAGAACATGCTGAAGCATCTCTTTAGATCAAATTTACATCTTGTCAGTGCAAACAACCCACACATGCTCACACCCTTTGGATTATTCCTTGGAACCCAGACCGTTGCAGAATTCAAAAGATTACGTGCTCGGATATCAAGACCTGTGCAAGCAACACACTTTATCCAAATGGATTTCAGAGCAGCAATATGCTGAGGGTGAGGTGGAGCCTCGATATTGCAAGCAGCTTTGCATGCGTGCATGCAACTATGTTCAAGCAGAGGTTCTTAGAGCATTAGGAGACTTCTACTGAAGGCCTGTGACCTGCAGTTTTGCTTCTTGCAAAGAGGTATTTGTAAAAAATGTATGGCCTTCCATAAAAACTGCACAGTTCTGGTGAGCAAGGGGATGGTGAGAAGAGCCAAGTCCTTTCTCACTCAGGCAACATATCATTGCTTTCCTTCTGAAAAGAAATAGTTCACTTTTATTAGAACTTGGCAGCAAGCAGAAGAAGTATGAAGAGTAGCACGATCCAAGCAGCATCCCCATAATGTCTCCATGTGGTGTGTGGATGCTGGGTGAGCAGTGATTCTTTAGTCTGAAATTGTTAGTCTGTCTTTGAAAACATTCCGAACTCAACTCCCCTTCAGGCAGCACTGAAAAAGGAGCAAACTTGTACCAACCGCAATAACAATTTTAGTGATTTTCCATTTCAAGACAGTCCTTTTTGAGTAAGGACCATAAGTTTGTTTGTGACCTGACCTAATGCCTGACAAGTTCACTGAGCTGTGAGTAGGTTGTCTCCTTCTAAAATTTGCTGTATTTAAAGGTTCTCCACCAATTACCTGTAAAACAGTGGAGCAAAGTGCCATTGTTGTCCCACACGTGGAAGGAGATAACAGTTCCTCTGAGGCTTGATTTACTGATGTTTGTAAAGCTCATGGTAGTTTCTGCTTGGGCATTTCAAAGGGCTGCACTTCTGTCTAGTGTAAGTACCTCGACTTCAGTAAAGCTATGAACTAGATTAATATCTCCATCTTATGCTAGTAACTCCTAACTAATCTTATTAAATCCTTTCCAGACCCAGATCAATACCTGAAATGCACTCTGTCCTGCAATTAATCTGGATGAGCCATGCTATCCGTGTTTACAAGTCCCTTCAAATTTTTCTTTAGAGTTTTTTATTTTAAAATTAACCTGGTTTAGCAGAAGCAGAGTCATGATCTCTGTTTCTCTGTAGCTTTTTCATGCCCTTATTAAATATCCTGTACTGAGTGCACTCAGTAATTCAATGATCCTGCTCTGGTGAATAGAGTAAGATACCAGGGTCTTAAAGACCCTGCACAGTGGCAGGTCTGGCAGTTTGATGGCTTGTGTGTGAAAGGCATCGGTCAGACCAGCCTGACAGATGCGTGGATTTGTCCCTCAGACACATAAATGCATGATAAAGCATGTGGACCTACATGAGTTAGAGCAGCGTCG
>NW_010513889.1:219735-229778 GCF_000687285.1 Phaethon lepturus
CTCATGCATTCATGTGTCTTCACCAATGCTTCAGCTCTTGAGGGTAGAATCTACCTCTTGGTGAGGACTTTTGCTCTTTTGGAGCAAAGGGCTGTTCAACAATCAGTGATGAACTACAGTACTACTAATTGGTGAGGGCATGACAACACTGGTCTTTAGCTTTATATGGCCTCCAGAAAAATGGGCATACGATCTTAGTTCATTAATAGTATAGGTGACATCAAGACTTAGAAGTAAGCTGTAGGAACGGAAGGAATTAATGGAATAATATCGTGACTCAATTTTGGTGCCATTGACCAACACTCACATAGCTCACATGTGAGAGTGCAGCAGGCAGTAATTACGGTAATTAAAAATGCACTACAGTTGCGTCTGGACTCAAAACCACAGCTGGCTGGTCTAGTGTTGTCAAGAACCTCCAGTTTGAGCAGGATGTTGGACTACAGACCTCCACAGGTCCCTTCCAACATACCTTTCCAGTGGTCTGTGACCCTGCCCAGGAGTCCTATCACACTGCACAATGCACAAAGGTTCACACCCTAGTGTCGCAGAAAGGGGTCTTAAGGATGGGGAGAAGATATTGGATATATGCACAGGAAATCATGAGAGAGCTGCAAACAATATTGCAATGTTGCTTTATTTTTCGTTACCCAAAGAAGAGTGCTTCTTTGGAAGGGACTCAGCTAAGTGAAGGCATCAAGGAGGCACTGGAGAGGTTGATGGAAACAGGGACAACAGGAAGTGCACGGGAGAGCAAAGCAGTCTGTACCAACCCGAGAGTTTATCTAGTCTCTAGAGTTTTCCATGGAAATCTGAAGTTTTTGCTATTTAAACCATGGAAGTCACAAACATTTTTGGTCTTAGATTTAAGGTTTGTCCATGAGACACAAAGAATATTGCACAGATGAAAATGCAGTACTTGGAATCAGCGAGAAAGTTTTGTTCACTTCTTGGCCAGTGCAGGAGCTGCTAGAGGTGCTCAAAGGTCCTGAGATGAAGTTTATCCCGACTCCTTTTATTATTTGAAGGTTACATGGTCATGGAGAGGTGAGGAGAGAAATGGGCCTTTGTGGTCTTTCTGTAGAGACTGAAAGTGCTTATCAGTACTTCATCTAATGATTTGGATTTTGCACAGGCCTAGACTGCTCTTGTGCCCAGTTCAGTCTTGCAGCTGGCACATGTGCCAGTTTGGATGGCAGAGACTCTTTAAGAACATCTTCCTTACCTCTGAGCGTGTTTGCATGCCTCACTGTTCCCCTTGCATAAAGAGGAAGGCTTGACTGTCCAGCTTGTGCAAATCACCCCACAGCTAGGACACTTTTGTATTACAACTTTAGCCTGGGTCTGGTGACCCACCCTTGACTTGGACAGCTAACTTGACCAGCCAGAACAGTGCCAGCCTGCCAAGAAAATGGCAAGCTCTGTTCCGCAAAGAGCTGCTCAGCTGGGCTGTTGCTGTGTGGGATGTGAGGATAAGAAACCCTTCTTGGCTGGGATCTGGAGCTCAGCTTGGCCACATGTGTGCGCTTCACTAACAGGGTCACACAAGCACCCTTGTTCCTGCAACTAAATTTTAGGAGGGTGCTCTGCATAGTTTGAATACCCCAGTGTGGGGTGGGGGAAAGGGAGCAGCTCCGGGTCTCCTCTCACCCTTCCTCCTCATGAGAATTAAACATGAGAGCTAAGTGCTTGCTTTTCTGAAGCTATTACTGGCAACCAATGCAAAAAGTCCCTTTTCATGACAAGTAAATGACCTGCTAAGTACAAGCTATAAAAATTCAGGTCATGTTTTCTGTTGCATTAATATGCTGCCTGACAAAGCCTTTGCCTGCTGGGGCTCTCTGCTGGGGAATGGGAGTTAGAAAACCCTTAAGGATTTCTCACTGTCATTATGAGATAGAAAGGCAAACATGCTTCTAAAGGAAAGAAGGCTCCCAAAAGACAAGCTGCCTTTGTGTCTGGATCTCATGAGCAACCACAGGAGGAGGGAAGTAATGCCATTTACACACACAGTCCCAGTAGTGTGGGTTCAAATGCTTTTATGTTTCACTAATAGCTGGGCCTGACTGTCCCAGAAGTAAATAGAAAGATTTTCCTTGATTGCAACAGGCAGTGGACCAAAAATGTTATTCAGCCACAGAAATGTTTGTAAAGTTGGTAAGGAGGAGGAGAAGAGCTATATGAATAGGAAAGAGAATCCAAGGGAGAGTCTCTCTGAAATGCTTTTCTACAAAAATAATAGAATCATAGAATTGTTTAGGTTGGAAAAGACCTTTAAGATCACTGCGTCCAGCTGTTAACCTAAGCCTGCCAAATCCACCACTAAAACACATCCCTAAGTGTGACATCTTACATGTCTTTTAAATACCTCCAGGGATGGAGGTATTTATCAACCCCTTCCCTGGGCAGCCTGTTCCAGTGCTTAATAACTCTTTTGGTGAAGAAATTTTTCCTAATATCCAGTCTA
The DNA here is from genome assembly GCF_000687285.1 of Phaethon lepturus. Classification (NCBI taxonomy): domain Eukaryota; kingdom Metazoa; phylum Chordata; class Aves; order Phaethontiformes; family Phaethontidae; genus Phaethon; species Phaethon lepturus. The sequence goes on from NW_010513889.1 coordinate 222,203, forward strand.
AACCTCCCCTGGTGAAATCTGAGGCCATTTCCTCTCATCCCATCTCTTGTTACTTGGGAGAAGAGACTGACACCCACCTCACTTACACCCTCCTTTCAGGGAGTTGTAGAGAGCGATAAGGTCTCCCCTGAACCTCCTTTTCTCCAGACTAAACAACCCCGGTTCCTTCAGCCGCCCTAGGCTTGTGCTCTAGACCCTTCACCAGCTTCGTTGGCTACTGTAGTCTTTGGGCCAATAGGGTCAAGAATTTACTGGAGATGGTTGTTCTTTCCACATAAAACTGTCAGAAATCAGAGAACTGTCTCCCTGCAGAGGACATCCAAGGTGGCTTCAGAGGGTACATCACTTCTAGGTGTAACTACAGGGCTTTCCCATAAAGGATGTAGGGAGGATGGACCTTCGTTCATATGCTTGGCTAAGGCTGGATTAATCTAAAGCTGGATTCTAGATCCAAAGCTGTTTCCTTGTGTAGGGAGTTTGGGCTTGAAGAAATTTGAAGAGCATGAACTATTGCTCTTGGCAATGTTGAGTAGGATGCATCCTGCCTTCTTGACTGTGTTCTCTGGGCTTGCAAGGTGGTAACTGATGTGCTGGCAGTGAGGTTGCGCTGCCCTGCCTAGGGCTGAGATTTGGCTTTCCAGCTCCAGGTCAGCCCCCATTCCTCTTGCCTGTCCTGCTTCCTTGGCTACAAGCTGATAAAGTGAGTTTCACATGGAGAATGTGGAGACTGAGATGCAGCAGAGAGATCTGAAATGTAACCTGACAGGTCAGTGCCGTTCAGAGGGTTATAAATATTTCCTTGACCCAACAGGTATTTCCAGGTTTGGCATCCAGGAGTCCCGCTGAATCGCTTCTTGCCAGAGGTGGGTTTTAGGGACAAACAAGGCTGCTTCGTGCCCTCCTCTGTGTTGTTCACTGCCATGTACCTTCTTCTCTGTGGTGCTCTTGCCCAGCATGCCAATGTTTTGGAGCAGCAACATCAGCCTCGTTCCAGGGATACTCAGTCCACGATGAATGCATTGATTCATAGCTTATTTTTAAAGCCCGAAGGAATATGCTATGCTGATTCGAGCATGACCTCGAGCATGCAGTGGGCACAGGAGTATTTATAGCTCTGTTTACAGCATTCTGCTCTGTATACAAGCCAATAAGGCCAAGAGCAGGGTCCCTGCCCCAGTGTAGGTTTGACAGCCACTACAAGCTCAACTGCTTTATTAAGGTATTGCCCTCAGTAAATGGCAGGGCAGACTAGCCCCGCTGATTGCAGAGTGCGTGGGCGCTCGCCCGCACGCAGGACTTGCTGCGCGTACGTCTGTGGCCTGTCTGCAGCAGAAGCAGAAATAAGCTCCAGGTGCAAGGACAGATTCTGGGCAATCCTGGGTCTGTGCTTTAGTCTTTCTTAGTCTCCAGGCTGAGCTTGTCTTGTATCTTCTCTTTGGGGATCACCTCTCCTACATTCTAACCATATTGAAACAACTCAAAATATGTATAAGGTCACTGGATAAGACAGTTGAAATGAGCCTAGAGAATAATAACTAACTTGTAGGGAGGTGCTGGCAAAGAGCAGGCACCTTGTAGGGAGGTGCTGGCAAAGACCACCACCAGCTGCAGCTGCTACAGCTCTCCCAGTATAATATTTCTCAGTGTGTTTTCCCTGCTTTATATTTGGAATTGCAGGCTAAGACACAGTGTGCTCCAGAGCACCATGGTGCTGCATCTCAGATGTGGTGATGAACTGACCTGCCCAAAGCTCAAGCACTTATGGAGAAGATACGCGCTCTTGTATGTGTGGAACTGAGATCATTAAAATTGAAACAACACTAAAAGTTACCTCGCTTTCCGCTTGCCATGTTCTGTTTTCACATCCCGCAGCACGCAGCTGGTGTCCAGCCACTTGTCTTTCTCCTGTGCCTAATTCTGTTGCCTTAGCTCTTGATGTGTGGTGAGTGTCTGACCAGAAACCGGAGCATTAACTAAATACATTAACTAGATAGATTGGCTAGTTTTTCTTCCTGTTCAATGTCAGATTTCTGCAGGTTAGTGCCCCGCAACCACTTTTGTACTGCCAGCGTGGTGTAAGAAACCCTTGTCATTCTCTTTCCAGTAAAATGACAGTTACAATATTTCTTAGAACAAGATCTTCATGGCTAGATTTTGTTAGTGTTCTGACGGACATGTGTTCTGTCAGGTTCAAATTCTCCTGACAGCCTGCCTTTTTCACCAGGCTGTATTTGTGAGAGAACATGTAACCGTAACGTTGTACATCCCTTAGATGAAATCCCTAAGAGGAAAAGTAATTTCCTTTTTATGTGCAGAAATGGTAAAATCAGCTGGAGCTAATGCTTTTGTAGTTAAGAGAATAAGTTACTAATATTTTTGCACAGAGGCAGCACAGCCATACGAGGCTCTTGCAACTGTGCATCTCACAATCTCGCTCTTGGGCAAAGCATATGCAGCCGTCTCTAATCCGTTCCATCTCTCCACAAGCAGCTCACCCAGCAGTGTGAACAAATTGCCTGGAAATGTCGTCATCGGGCTTCATCTGGCACTATCTCCCCTTCTGACTAGGTCATTGATTTCCACATCTCCTCTGCCTTAAAACTCACATCACACGTTAATTTGCGGCTCTCCAGTCCTGAAGCAGCTGCACTTGTGCCTTCCCCACTCAACACCAGCAGCTTTCAGCCTCTGAAGTGTCCTTTACTGCTGCTCGTACGAGGACCTCCTGAATGCGTCTCGAGTGGCCTCCCTGCCTGCTACATAACAGCATGTCCTCTGCCAGCTTCTGTTTCATCGTAAGAGAGCTTAGAGCTGTTCTGCTTTCGGAAATTGGGTAAGATTCGGTCTCCTTCCCACAATGACTCAGTGTGCTGGAGAAATTACTCCTGCCTTGTACCAGCAGCTACCGCAGAGCTCTCAGAGCCATGCCAGCCTCTGCTAGCCACCAGCTGCCCTCCGGAGAGCCCCTTCACCAGCAAGGAGCTGGGGCTGCCCCACGCTCTGGTCTTACGATTGCAAAATATAGAGTCCATTGATAAATAACATGAATGCATGAAGGGCACAAGAACCAACAGTGGTTGCGGAGTCGTCTTGGCTAATACAGCCTTTTCCTCTGTTCTTTTGCCCGTGTGCCTGTGGCCTTTCAACACCATCCTTTGTGTTTTCAGTAGGTATCTCTGCACACCAGATTCATACTCAGTTCTCATTGCAAGAGCGTCCAGGATTGGGCCTTCAACGTTGTAATTCAGCCCAGAGAAATGATTCTGTACTTGTCTGGCTACTCACTGATGCTGTGGTCACTCTGCTTGCACCGGTCAGAGTTTATTCCCAGTCCTGGTCTGCTGCTGTCGTTTAATAGCCAGGTATCACTTGGATCCCGCATCAGACCTGTTTGCTGAGCTGAAGCCAGCTCAGGGAGCTAAGCCGCAAACTTTGCCTACTGTTGCTTTGCACGGCTATTCCCAAAGATTTAATCTGGCCAGCAGAAACTTACTTTCCTTGCATTTTGTTAGGAGTAATAAAGTTCCACCTTTCCTCAACACTTGTATACTGAGTGCATCTGACATGGAAATAAGTGCGAGATGGTAGGGCCTCAAATGTGAAGCCCTTACTCCTAAATTAATGATGATCTTAATGGGAATAATTCCATTCAAAGGAAGTGTCAGATATAAAATGAGTCTATTTTCTCAGGGAAGTGTGTTTTTTCATAAACCTCTGCTGATTCTTGTCTTTCTAGAAACCAAACTGGCAGTTTCTCTGTTTCACAGCCAAATTCCTCATCCTAGGCCTGGAATATGTCTGGAAAAACATTTCTAGAGAATGCCCTGTTATAAATAACCTGGAGGGGGGAAGTATTCTATGTACCCTTCCTAAAACAAAGAGCGGCAGGCTGCAAAAGGGTATGGAAAAAGGGCTGATCTCTTGTATTAGGGGAGGAAAAAAAATCTTGATCTTGAGGCTGATGTTCACAGATTGTGCTCAGGGTGAGTCACATGAAAGGTAAATTGAGATAAGAGCTAAGACTCCTGAAAGAAAACTACTGATTTTAATCTCTGTATCCCTGCTTACAGGGTCTTTGCTGTAGAAATAAAAGTGCTGCGCTTCCCTATAATGTCTCCTTGTTAAAAGATGCAGCACCACCAGCTCCCCTGAGCTTTCTGTCTTTGCCCTCTCTCTGTGTTTTCTACGTGTAAAGCCTCTTGGGAGTCTTTTTCTTTGTGACCCGTTTACCGAGGGTGCAGCATGGTCAGCCTGTCCCAGCCCTCTTGTAGGTGTTACAGCCACGCCATAGCCCATCTTTAGCCACGCTGGCTCTTAAGCCATCACACGTGAACTTTTATCGGGTTTATGCAGTTGCATGTGAGTATCACTAGATGTCCTCTACTGCTAAGTAGCTTTATCATAGTCTGTGCCAAGCACAGCATAGAAATTCTGTGAAATGAATCTCAGCTGTTTAAGTTGTCTTTTTTTATAGCTTCATTGTTCCTAGTCCATAGATGCACAGCAACAATCCTCATCCATAGCCTGGAGGAGTAATCTGCTACCTCTGACCAACTGGACTTACAGTGACAGCAAAGCTACTATTGTATTGGTTTCATGCAGATTTGGAGCCATCTGGTACATCATAGGAGCACCTCAACTTTTTCCTTTGCAGCTCATTTGAGACTGAGCCATCAGGCAGAGCTCAGGCTTTGGTCTCCTTGTGTTCTTCTCCAAATTCAACACCAAGGTCAAGCCTGTGGGGTTCTGCTCTAGCAAGATCTGATCCGGTGCAGGATGGTGCATGCATTTCTGCGGCGTGCGGTCAGGTACAGCTCCCTGCTCCAGCAACAACCCAGCTGCCCCCCAGAGAGCAATGCCAGCAGCGCCTTGGCTTAGCTCATGGGAGGGCCACTGCGTGCCCTCAGACCCCATCTCTACCCTCCGCCTTCTCTGCAGTGACCTCTTATCCCCAGCTACGTGGCACCAGCAGGAACCTCTACAGACAAAAATCTTACCTATTGCACTGCTCCTGCAGAGAAAACATTGCTTTTTTTGTGCAAACACTGCCTGCCTTGCTGCCATGCTGTGCAAGCCCCTGCGCTTGCGGCCACCCGCTGCCGACCTCAGCTCGCGTGCAGCGTGCCAGGGCTGGGCAAAGGAAGCGTCCCCAGCCAGCCCAAAAGGCAGCCGCCAGCAAAACAAGCCAAGAGGCTCGTGCTGCGTTAACCCGCTCAGCTTTTAATATGGGATAATAAACAGCCACATTCATCCAGGCCTAATAGTGAAATATTATGTTATATTAATAATGCCTCCTCTTAGAGACAATTCGCCTGAAGTATAGTCTGACCTGAGCAGTTCAGAGACTGCACGGTCACTTTAATCTGTTAAGTGAAGCAGAAACAGACTGGAAATGTCGTGTGCTTAAAGCTGTATGGGGGGAAATGTTGGCTGAAATTTTAAAGGCATTTTTTTCTTTTAGCTTTGTATTAAGTTCCGCGGTTTGAAGCCGTGCCCGTCCTGCACTCGCATCCCCCCGGGGAGGGCTGGTAAAGGGAGACCTCTTCATGCCACCGCCTCTGCTGTCAAACTGAACATGAAGTTTTGTTTGAGGACTCCTTGGGGTGACTCAGCAGGATACAAAAATGCACTTAAATAGGAGTTGTATTGTGTAAGCGCTCAACCACAGCAGCAATTCCCCTTTAGCAATGTTGTTAACTAATACGCACTACAAGAAATTTAACGCTGCTCCAGATACTGGCTGGAATTGAAAGAGGAGTTTTTGGCTTTCCTCCTTACATAATTTTAGTATTTCTTATGGGCAGGAAGGCTGCTGAGAGCTGAGGAATACCCTGGAGACCCGACGTGCAGGAGCCAGGCCACGGGCTTTTCCTCTCAAATGTTACTGACTTTGGTATGAAACGCATCAGAGATTTTCAGGTTTGGGTGTCTGAATATTTGGCTTGGTTTGGAAATACAGCTACCTCCACAGAAGCAGAAATGTGCCTGCTCTGAAGGGCGATCTGTTTAAGATGCCCAAGTACAAAGCTGGATGTTCAGATTTAAAGGTCTAAACCTGAAACTTTTGGCCTACTGGTCCCAGGACTGCTGTCCCCCCAGCATTTAGTGACAACGTTTCCACACCTTTGAGGGTGTATAAATGACCTGCTGTGTTTTGAGACCCACTAATGGGTACCGCCTACTGCCAGCTTTGCCAGTGCTGCCATCGCTCGTGGCCATATGTACTGATACCGAAAAAAACAGATTACTCGCAGCCAGCCACCTCCACGGCTGCGCTGCGCGGAGCTGCTGACCAAGTCTGCCCTCAGAAGAATGAGGAGGCCGTTTTGTCCTGGAAGGCAAATTTGCAGCCAACAGAGGAGCCGAGTTTTGCACCAAATTCACCTGTGACTCCTGTTGACAAACGCGTGTCTTACAAAGCCAGCTGTTGATTTATGTGAACAAAATGCCTCCGACCTGCGGTTCGGCCAGGGAAGCCTGTGAGGCTTCTCCTGGACATGTGTCCTGTGTCTCAAGATGGGGTGAGATTAGAGAATTTGCAGGGTGAGGCGGCACGGATGCCATGGCCAGGCATGCTGTGGCCACTTGCTGTGGGTCTGCTCCCTCTCAGCTCCTCCACGCCACTGGACCAGTGCAGGTTTTGAGGCAGAGATTCGCATACCTTGTTTGTAAAATGTCAGTGTGCTCCTCTCTGCCTCTTACTTAGGTGGGAAACACAGCGTGGAGGCTCTCTCTTGCTTCCTGCAGGCCACAGTGTGGGGCCAGCCTGCCTCGGGTAGACGTTTTCAGGGAGGGCTGGGGTGTACATCATGCTAGTTTGGCACAGGAGGGGAGCTGGGGCTCGTCACTTCTCCGTAAGAACCAATTCATGTGCATCTGCTTTGCAAACCAGAATGGAGATGGGGCCCTGACCCAGCAAGGTGAATTGGCAGGTGTCTAAATGCAGCCCCCTGACAGGCTCCGGGTGCTTGGCAGATGCCTAAGCACCCTGCAGGATTATGCCCAAGATGCCCCCGTGGTTGGACACGGGGCACAGCCAGACCGACCAGCCCTCACCGACGCGGATTATTCTCACGTAGCTATTGCCCCCATCCCCTGCGAGCGCAGCGTGGGTCAATAAACGAGCAGAAACAGGACTTTGGCTCCTGTCAGCTGCGAGGGGAAGGGCTGAGGTGGCAAAGGAGCGCGCAGGTGAGATGCGCAGCGCTGCTTTGGCTCCGGCTCCCAGAGCCACGGGCACAGAGCAGAGGCAGGAAAAGTAACCGCCGCCCGTGTGTTCCCTGAAGTCCCACCTAGGACGAGCCCTGGGGTAGTGAACGCGAATTCCGTTGTTGCGATAAAAGTTAATAAGGCTTCCTCGTATTTAGTATGAGCACATATACGTGTGCGCGCGCTTACAGTAGCTGGTTCTTAAAGGCACAGCGTGTGCCGTGCTCATGTGGCATGAACAGCGTTTGCATAATCCCGTGCCCTCCGGTTGCTGCCCGTCCATCAAGCAGCGCCCGCAGAGAAGCGGCTGTTTACTCCCCTCCTCCTCGTTTGCTGGCGGCTGCACAGACCCCCGCGGCGCGGAGGG